>NC_134363.1:18171819-18211819 GCF_048569485.1 Anomaloglossus baeobatrachus | reverse complement strand
GTAATTATTTTTCCTAGGTGACGCTCATCCGGGAATCCTGACAATCTGCGGAGAGCATCAGATATCAGCAGAGTATGATCCAGGAAAGCAGAGATAACATAGGGAAGTCTTATGTCGGGGTCAGTGATCAGGTCATGTCCCATGTTCCCTGAAGAAGCTGCCACTAGGGTAGTGAAACACGTTGGGGGGTTGTTTTGGTTTTCTCCTGATGATGGTTATTTTACCTTACTACTATAATACTGCCCCCTATGTACAAGAAAATAACTACTATAATACTGCCCCTATGTACAAGAAAATAACTACTATAATACTGCCCCTATGTACAAGAATATAACTGCTATAATACTGCCCCCTATGTACAAGAAAATAACTACTATAATACTGCCCCCTATGTACAAGAATATAACTACTATAATACTGCCCCTATGTACAAGAATATAACTACTATAATACTGCCCCTATATACAAGAATATAACTACTATAATACTGCCCCCTATGTACAAGAATATAACTACTATAATACTGCCCCCTATGTACAAGAATATATCTACTATAATACTGCCCCCTATGTACAAGAATATAACTACTATAATACTGCCCCCCATGTACAAGAATATAACTACTATAATACTGCTCCTATGTACAAGAATATAACTACTATAATACTGCCCCTATGTACAAGAATATAACTACTATAATACTGCCCCTATGTACAAGAATATAACTACTATAATACTGCCCCCTATGTACAAGAATATAACTACTATAATACTGCCCCCTATGTACAAGAATATAACTACTATAATACTGCCCCTATGTACAAGAATATAACTACTATAATACTGCCCCTATATACAAGAATATAACTACTATAATACTGACCCCTATGTACAAGAATATAACTACTATAATACTGCCCCCTATGTACAAGAATATATCTACTATAATACTGCTCCTATGTACAAGAATATAACTACTATAATACTGACAAAAATTGAAGAAATCCAGCGGAACGCAGGCTTCTGTAAAATTTAACTTACGTCTTTATTTTTCCATTTTAAAATAACCACATCGCAGGTGGGATCCACAAGCAAGGCATTTAGAAAATTATTTCATCCAACATGTTTCGACACCATACAAGGTCATAAAGTCTTATTCATGGATGCACTGAGAAGGTTCTGATACCTCTATATAGCTACTTTAGAATCCCCATCATGCAGTTTGAGCTTGATTAGCTTGATTATCACACATGAGGTATAAACCTGCGCAGAAATGGGGACTCTAATGCTATAATTTGTGAACATATAAACATTAAAAACAATACATGATCATTTTATGAAAGAAACTATATAGTAGTATAGTTTCTTTCATAAAATGATCATGTATTGTTTTTAATGTTTATATGTTCACAAATTATAGCATTAGAGTCCCCATTTCTGCGCAGGTTTATACCTCATGTGTGATAATCAAGCTAATCAAGCTCAAACTGCATGATGGGGATTCTAAAGTAGCTATATAGAGGTATCAGAACCTTCTCAGTGCATCCATGAATAAGACTTTATGACCTTGTATGGTGTCGAAACATGTTGGATGAAATAATTTTCTAAATGCCTTGCTTGTGGATCCCACCTGCGATGTGGTTATTTTAAAATGGAAAAATAAAGACGTAAGTTAAATTTTACAGAAGCCTGCGTTCCGCTGGATTTCTTCAATTTTTGTCTACATTGGAACCATTGCTCTGGACTTTCCGTGCAGGAACAGGTGTGTAGGTTCTTTGGTCTGCATTTAAAGGAGTGCTGGAAGCATATATCTTCTTCTACTATAATACTGACCCCTATGTACAGGAATATAATTACTATAATACTGCCCCCTATGTACAAGAATATAACTACTATAATACTGCCCCTATATACAAGAATATATCTACTATAATACTGCCCCTATGTACAAGAATATAACTACTATAATACTGCCCCCTATGTACAGGAATATAATTACTATAATACTGCCCCTATGTACAGGAATATAACTACTATAATACTGCCCCCTATGTACAAGAATATAACTACTATAATACTGCCCCTATGTACAAGAATATAACTACTATAATACTGCCCCTATATACAAGAATATAATTACTATAATACTGCCCCCTATGTACAGGAATATAATTACTATAATACTGCCCCCTATGTACAAGAATATAACTACTATAATACTGCCCCCTATTTACAAGAATATAACTACTATAATACTGCCCCTATGTACAAGAATATAATTACTATAATACTGCCCCCTATGTACAGGAATATAATTACTATAATACTGCCCCTATGTACAGGAATATAACTACTATAATACTGCCCCCTATGTACAGGAATATAATTACTATAATACTGCCCCTATGTACAGGAATATAACTACTATAATACTGCCCCCTATGTACAGGAATATAATTACTATAATACTGCCCCCTATGTACAAGAATATAACTACTATAATACTGCCCCCTATGTATAAGAATATAACTACTATAATACTGCCCCTATGTACAAGAATATAACTACTATAATACTGCCCCTATATACAAGAATATAACTACTATAATACTGCCCCCTATGTACAAGAATATAACTACTATAATACTGCCCCCTATGTACAAGAATATATCTACTATAATACTGCTCCTATGTACAAGAATATAACTACTATAATACTGCCCCCTATGTACAAGAATATATCTACTATAATACTGCTCCTATGTACAAGAATATAACTACTATAATACTGCCCCTATGTACAAGAATATAACTACTATAATACTGCCTCTATAAACAAGAATATAACTACTATAATACTGCCCCCTATGTACAAGAATATAACTACAATACTACTGCCCCTATATACAAGAATATAACTACTATAATACTGCCCCCTATGTACAAGAATATAACTACTATAATACTGCCCCCTATGTACAAGAATATAACTACTATAATACTGCCCCTATGTACAAGAATATAACTACTATAATACTGCCCCTATATACAAGAATATAACTACTATAATACTGCCCCCTATGTACAAGAATATAACTACTATAATACTGCCCCCTATGTACAAGAATATATCTACTATAATACTGCTCCTATGTACAAGAATATAACTACTATAATACTGCCCCCTATGTACAAGAAAATAACTACTATAATACTGCCCCTATGTACAAGAATATAACTACTATAATACTGCCCCCTATGTACAAGAATATAACTACTATAATACTGCTCCTATGTACAAGAATATATCTACTATAATACTGCCCCTATGTACAAGAATATAACTACTATAATACTGCCCCTATGTACAAGAATATAACTACTATAATACTGCCCCCTATGTACAAGAATATAACTACTATAATACTGCCCCCTATGTACAAGAATATAACTACTATAATACTGCTCCTATGTACAAGAATATATCTACTATAATACTGCTCCTATGTACAAGAATATAACTACTATAATAGTGCCCCTATGTACAAGAATATAACTACTATAATACTGCCCCCTATGTACAAGAATATAACTACAATAATACTGCCCCTATGTACAAGAAAATAACTACTATAATACTGCCCCTATGTACAAGAAAATAACTACTATAATACTGCCCCTATGTACAAGAATATAACTGCTATAATACTGCCCCCTATGTACAAGAAAATAACTACTATAATACTGCCCCTATGTACAAGAATATAACTACTATAATACTGCCCCCTATGTACAAGAATATAACTGCTATAATACTGACCCTATGTACAAGAATATATCTACTATAATACTGCCCCTATGTACAAGAATATAACTGCTATAATACTGCTCCTATGTACAAGAATATAACTACTATAATACTGCCCCCTATGTACAAGAATATAACTACTATAATACTGCCCCCCATGTACAAGAATATAACTACTATAATACTGCTCCTATGTACAAGAATATAACTACTATAATACTGCCCCCTATGTACAAGAATATATCTACTATAATACTGCTCCTATGTACAAGAATATAACTACTATAATACTGCCCCCTATGTACAAGAAAATAACTACTATAATACTGCCCCTATGTACAAGAATATAACTACTATAATACTGCCCCCTATGTACAAGAATATAACTACTATAATACTGCCCCTATGTACAAGAATATAACTACTATAATACTGCCCCTATATACAAGAATATAACTACTATAATACTGACCCCTATGTACAAGAATATAACTACTATAATACTGCCCCCTATGTACAAGAATATAACTACTATAATACTGCCCCCTATGTACAAGAATATAACTACTATAATACTGCTCCTATGTACAAGAATATATCTACTATAATACTGCTCCTATGTACAAGAATATAACTACTATAATACTGCCCCTATGTACAAGAATATAACTGCTATAATACTGCCCCCTATGTACAAGAATATAACTACTATAATACTTCCCCCTATGTACAAGAATATAACTACTATAATACTGCTCCTATATACAAGAATATAACTACTATAATACTGCTCCTATGTACAAGAATATAACTACTATAATACTGCCCCCTATGTACAAGAATATAACTACTATAATACTGCTCCTATGTACAAGAATATAACTACTATAATACTGCCCCCTATGTACAAGAATATAACTACTATAATACTGCCCCCTATGTACAAGAATATAACTACTATAATACTGCCCCCTATGTACAAGAATATAACTACTATAATACTGCCCCTATATACAAGAATATAACTACTATAATACTGCCCCCTATGTACAAGAATATAACTACTATAATACTGCCCCCTATGTACAAGAATATAACTACTATAATACTGCCCCCTATGTACAAGAAAATAACTACTATAATACTGCCCCTATGTACAAGAATATAACTACTATAATACTGCCCCCTATGTACAAGAATATAACTACTATAATACTGCTCCTATGTACAAGAATATAACTACTATAATACTGCTCCTATGTACAAGAATATAACTACTATAATACTGCCCCCTATGTACAAGAATATAACTACTATAATACTGCCCCCTATGTACAAGAATATAACTACTATAATACTGCCTCTATATACAAGAATATAACTACTATAATACTGCCCCTATGTACAAGAATATAACTACTATAATACTGCTCCTATGTACAAGAATATAACTACTATAATACTGCCCCCTAGCTGTGAGGTTGTGTTGAGCAAGCCCAGGGCGGGGCCTCCCTGGGCGGGGAAGCTCCCCAGGCAAGGCCCAGGCTTCCCGGCCTACACTGGGACACGGCTCCCAGGCCTCTTCTATTGGGAATACCTCCCCCAGAGTGGCTGTGAGACCTGTGAATGTAGCACAAAGCTCCAGCAAGAAAGGAGAAAGTAAGGAATCTGTGTGTAATGTTTTGGGAGGAAAACCAACTCCAAGTGCAGCAAAGAAGCCAGAAGTGAGTAGAGAAAAGCAGCAAAGTGCGCAGTGTTGTGATTCCTGCAGAGAAGCCCCGGTCAGTGCTCAGCTCCAGCCGCAGCTCAGCCTCCATCACCATCAGCTGTGCAGCTCAGCTCTCCGGCCCGCAGGCAGAGGACGTCTTTAGAGAAACAGACCCTGCAAGAAAGTCTCCAGCAGCAGCATGTGGTGTCCGGCATGGCGAGCTCAGGCCGCACCAGGTCACAGTCCGGTGCCAGCGGTAAGCAAGTCCCGGTGCCTGGGTCCAGCAAGGCCACCATGAAATCATCTGTGGTAGAGGCCTCTGACAAGCCTGTATTCAAAGTCCCTGCACCTGTGGCCAAGCCTGAAGTTGTGGAGACGGTGTGTGTACCCGAGCCGCAGCTAGCGGATGAAATGCCCGGACTCATCAGAAGACTGGGTGAGTTACAGTCAATGAAAGGCATGCTGCAGGCGGAGATAGACTGTCTCTATAATCTAAGGGCCACTTTAGATCCTGCCCTGACCTCTGTGTGTGACCAGAGACTGAACAAGAAGGGTTTGGAGCTGGCGAGTGTGGTGCAGGACATGGACTCTGTGCTGGAGAGTATGGGGCCTCTGGTGCAGGACATGGACTCTGTGCTGGAGAGTGTGGGGCCTCTGGTGCAGGACATGGACTCTGTGCTGGAGAGTGTGGGGCCTCTGGTGCAGGACATGGACTCTGTGCTGGAGAGTATGGGGCCCCTGGTGCAGGACATGGACTCTGTGCTGGAGAGTATGGGGCCTCTGGTGCAGGACATGGACTCTGTGCTGGAGAGTATGGGGCCTCTGGTGCAGGACATGGACTCTGTGCTGGAGAGTGTGGGGCCTCTGGTGCAGGACATGGACTCTGTGCTGGAGAGTATGGGGCCCCTGGTGCAGGACATGGACTCTGTGCTGGAGAGTATGGGGCCTCTGGTGCAGGACATGGACTCTGTGCTGGAGAGTATGGGGCCCCTGGTGCAGGACATGGGCTCTGTGCTGGAGAGTATGGAGCCCCTGGTGCAGGACATGGACTCTGTGCTGGAGAGTATGGGGCCTCTGGTGCAGGACATGGACTCTGTGCTGGAGAGTATGGGGCCTCTGGTGCAGGACATGGACTCTGTGCTGGAGAATATGGGGCCCCTGGTGCAGGACATGGACTCTGTGCTGGAGAGTATGGGGCCTCTGGTGGAGGACATGGACTCTGTGCTGGAGAGTATGGGGCCCCTGGTGCAGGACATGGACTCTGTGCTGGAGAGTATGGGGCCCCTGGTGCAGGACATGGACTCTGTGCTGGAGAGTATGGGGCCCCTGGTGCAGGACATGGACTCTGTGCTGGAGAGTATGGGGCCCCTGGTGCAGGACATGGACTCTGTGCTGGAGAGTATGGGGCCCCTGGTGCAGGACATGGACTCTGTGCTGGAGAGTATGGGGCCCCTGGTGCAGGACATGGACTCTGTGCTGGAGAGTATGGGGCCTCTGGTGCAGGACATGGACTCTGTGCTGGAGAGTATGGGGCCTCTGGTGCAGGACATGGACTCTGTGCTGGAGAGTATGGGGCCTCTGGTGCAGGACATGGACTCTGTGCTGGAGAGTGTGGGGCCCCTGGTGCAGGACATGGACTCTGTGCTGGAGAGTGTGGGGCCCCTGGTGCAGGACATGGGCTCTGTGCTGGAGAGTATGGGGCCCCTGGTGCAGGACATGGACTCTGTGCTGGAGAGTATGGGGCCCCTGGTGCAGGACATGGACTCTGTGCTGGAGAGTATGGGGCCCCTGGTGCAGGACATGGACTCTGTGCTGGAGAGTGTGGGGCCCCTGGTGCAGGACATGGACTCTGTGCTGGAGAGTGTGGGGCCCCTGGTGCAGGACATGGACTCTGTGCTGGAGAGTATGGGGCCTCTGGTGCAGGACATGGACTCTGTGCTGGAGAGTGTGGTGCAGGACATGGACTCTGTGCTGGAGAGTATGGGGCCTCTGGTGCAGGACATGGACTCTGTGCTGGAGAGTATGGGGCCCCGGGTGCAGGACATGGACTCTGTGCTGGAGAGTATGGGGCCTCTGGTGCAGGACATGGACTCTGTGCTGGAGAGTATGGGGCCTCTGGTGCAGGACATGGACTCTGTGCTGGAGAGTATGAGGCCCCTGGTGCAGGACATGGACTCTGTGCTGGAGAGTATGGGGCCCCTGGTGCAGGACATGGACTCTGTGCTGGAGAGTATGGGGCCCCTGGTGCAGGACATGGACTCTGTGCTGGAGAGTATGGGGCCCCTGGTGCAGGACATTGACTCTGTGCTGGAGAGTATGGGGCCTCTGGTGCAGGACATTGACTCTGTGCTGGAGAGTATGGGGCCCCTGGTGCAGGACATGGACTCTGTGCTGGAGAGTATGGGGCCTCTGGTGCAGGACATGGACTCTGTGCTGGAGAGTATGGGGCCCCTGGTGCAGGACATGGACTCTGTGCTGCAGAGTATGGGGCCCCTGGTGCAGGACTTGGACTCTGTGCTGGAGAGTATGGGGCCCCTGGTGCAGGACATTGACTCTGTGCTGGAGAGTGTGGTGCAGGACATGGACTTTGTGCTGGAGAGTATGGGGCCCCTGGTGCAGGACATGGACTCTGTGCTGGAGAGTATGGGGCCCCTGGTGCAGGACATGGACTCTGTGCTGGAGAGTATGGGGCCTCTGGTGCAGGACATGGACTCTGTGCTGGAGAGTATGGGGCCCCTGGTGCAGGACATGGACTCTGTGCTGGAGAGTATGGGGCCTCTGGTGCAGGACATGGACTCTGTGCTGGAGAGTATGGGGCCCCTGGTGCAGGACATTGACTCTGTGCTGGAGAGTGTGGTGCAGGACATGGACTCTGTGCTGGAGAGTATGGGGCCCCTGGTGCAGGACATGGACTCTGTGCTGGAGAGTATGGGGCCCCTGGTGCAGGACATGGACTCTGTGCTGGAGAGTATGGGGCCCCTGGTGCAGGACATGGACTCTGTGCTGGAGAGTATGGGGCCTCTGGTGCAGGACATGGACTCTGTGCTGGAGAGGATGGGGCCCCTGGTGCAGGACATTGACTCTGTGCTGGAGAGTGTGGTGCAGGACATGGACTTTGTGCTGGAGAGTGTGGTGCAGGACATTGACTCTGTGCTGGAGAGTGTGGTGCAGGACATGGACTCTGTGCTGGAGAGTGTGGGGCCTCTGGTGCAGGACATGGACTCTGTGCTGGAGAGTGTGGTGCAGGACATTGACTCTGTGCTGGAGAGTGTGGTGCAGGACATGGACTCTGTGCTGGAGAGTGTGGGGCCCCTGGTGCAGGACATGGACTCTGTCCTGGAGAGTATGGGGCCCCTGGTGCAGGACATTGACTCTGTGCTGGAGAGTATGGGGCCCCTGGTGCAGGACATGGACTCTGTGCTGGAGAGGATGGGGCCCCTGGTGCAGGACATGGACTCTGTGCTGGAGAGGATGGGGCCCCTGGGGCAGGACATGGACTCTGTGCTGGAGAGGATGGGGCCCCTGGGGCAGGACATGGACTCTGTGCTGGAGAGGATGGGGCCCCTGGGGCAGGACATGGACTCTGTGCTGGAGAGGATGGGGCCCCTGGGGCAGGACATGGACTCTGTGCTGGAGAGTATGGGGCCCCTGGTGCAGGACATGGACTCTGTGCTGGAGAGTATGAGGCCCCTGGTGCAGGACATGGACTCTGTGCTGGAGAGTATGGGGCCCCTGGTGCAGGACATGGACTCTGTGCTGGAGAGTATGGGGCCCCTGGTGCAGGACATGGACTCTGTGCTGGAGAGTATGGGGCCTCTGGTGCAGGACATGGACTCTGTGCTGGAGAGTATGGGGCCCCTGGTGCAGGACATGGACTCTGTGCTGGAGAGTATGGGGCCCCTGGTGCAGGACATGGACTCTGTGCTGGAGAGTATGGGGCCCCTGGTGCAGGACATGGACTCTGTGCTGGAGAGTATGGGGCCCCTGGTGCAGGACATGGACTCTGTGCTGGAGAGTATGGGGCCTCTGGTGCAGGACATGGACTCTGTGCTGGAGAGTATGGGGCCCCTGGTGCAGGACATGGACACTGTGCTGGAGAGTATGGGGCCCCTGGTGCAGGACATGGACTCTGTGCTGGAGAGTATGGGGCCCCTGGGGCAGGACATGGACTCTGTGCTGGAGAGGATGGGGCCCCTGGGGCAGGACATGGACTCTTTGCTGGAGAGTATGGGGCCCCTGGTGCAGGACATGGACTCTGTGCTGGAGAGTGTGGGGCCCCTGGTGCAGGACATGGACTCTGTGCTGGAGAGTGTGGGGCCCCTGGTGCAGGACATGGACTCTGTCCTGGAGAGTATGGGGCCCCTGGTGCAGGACATTGACTCTGTGCTGGAGAGTGTGGTGCAGGACATGGACTCTGTGCTGGAGAGTATGGGGCCTCTGGTGCAGGACATGGACTCTGTGCTGGAGAGTATGGGGCCCCTGGTGCAGGACATGGACTCTGTGCTGGAGAGTATGGGGCCCCTGGTGCAGGACATGGACTCTGTGCTGGAGAGTATGGGGCCCCTGGTGCAGGACATGGACTCTGTGCTGGAGAGTGTGGGGCCCCTGGTGCAGGACATGGACTCTGTGCTGGAGAGGATGGGGCCCCTGGGGCAGGACATGGACTGTTTGCTGGAGAGTATGGGGCCCCTGGTGCAGGACATGGACTCTGTGCTGGAGAGTATGGGGCCCCTGGTGCAGGACATGGACTCTGTGCTGGAGAGTATGGGGCCCCTGGTGCAGGACATGGACTCTGTGCTGGAGAGTATGGGGCCCCTGGTGCAGGACATGGACTCTGTGCTGGAGAGTATGGGGCCCCTGGTGCAAGACATGGACTCTGTGCTGGAGAGTATGGGGCCTCTGGTGCAGGACATGGACTCTGTGCTGGAGAGTATGGGGCCCCTGGTGCAGGACATGGACACTGTGCTGGAGAGTATGGGGCCCCTGGTGCAGGACATGGACACTGTGCTGGAGAGTATGGGGCCCCTGGTGCAGGACATGGACTCTGTGCTGGAGAGTATGGGGCCCCTGGTGCAGGACATGGACTCTGTGCTGGAGAGTATGGGGCCCCTGGTGCAGGACATGGACTCTGTGCTGGAGAGTATGGGGCCCCTGTTGCAGGACATGCACACTGTGCTGGAGAGTATGGGGCCCCTGGTGCAGGACATGGACACTGTGCTGGAGAGTATGGGGCCCCTGGTGCAGGACATGGACTCTGTGCTGGAGAGTATGGGGCCCCTGGTGCAGGACATGGACACTGTGCTGGAGAGTATGGGGCCCCTGGTGCAGGACATGGACACTGTGCTGGAGAGTATGGGGCCTCTGGTGCAGGACATGGACACTGTGCTGGAGAGTATGGGGCCCCTGGTGCAGGACATGGACTCTGTGCTGGAGAGTATGGGGCCTCTGGTGCAGGACATGGACACTGTGCTGGAGAGTATGGGGCCTCTGGTGCAGGACATGGACTCTGTGCTGGAGAGTATGGGGCCCTGGTGCAGGACATGGACTCTGTGCTGGAGAGTATGGGGCCTCTGGTGCAGGACATGGACTCTGTGCTGGAGAGTATAGGGCCCCTGGTGCAGGACATGGACTCTGTGCTGGAGAGTATGGGGCCCCTGGTGCAGGACATGGACTCTGTGCTGGAGAGTATGGGGCCCCTGGTGCAGGACATGGACTCTGTGCTGGAGAGTATGGGGCCCCTGGTGCAGGACATGGACACTGTGCTGGAGAGTATGGGGCCCCTGGTGCAGGACATGGACACTGTGCTGGAGAGTATGGGGCCCCTGGTGCAGGACATGGACTCTGTGCTGGAGAGTATGGGGCCCCTGGTGCAGGACATGGACACTGTGCTGGAGAGTATGGGGCCCCTGGTGGAGGACATGGACTCTGTGCTGGAGAGTATGGGGCCCCTGGTGCAGGACATGGACTCTGTGCTGGAGAGTATGGGGCCCCTGGTGCAGGACATGGACTCTGTGCTGGAGAGTATGGGGCCCCTGGTGCAGGACATGGACACTGTGCTGGAGAGTATGGGGCCCCTGGTGCAGGACATGGACACTGTGCTGGAGAGTATGGGGCCCCTGGTGCAGGACATGGACTCTGTGCTGGAGAGTATGGGGCCCCTGGTGCAGGACATGGACACTGTGCTGGAGAGTATGGGGCCTCTGGTGCAGGACATGGACACTGTGCTGGAGAGTATGGGGCCCCTGGTGCAGGACATGGACTCTGTGCTGGAGAGTATGGGGCCCCTGGTGCAGGACATGGACACTGTGCTGGAGAGTATGGGGCCTCTGGTGCAGGACATGGACACTGTGCTGGAGAGTATGGGGCCCCTGGTGCAGGACATGGACACTGTGCTGGAGAGTATGGGGCCCCTGGTGCAGGACATGGACTCTGTGCTGGAGAGTATGGGGCCTCTGGTGCAGGACATGGACACTGTGCTGGAGAGTATGGGGCCCCTGGTGCAGGACATGGACTCTGTGCTGGAGAGTATGGGGCCTCTGGTGCAGGACATGGACTCTGTGATGGAGAGTATGGGGCCCCTGGTGCAGGACATGGACTCTGTGCTGGAGAGTATGGGGCCCCTGGTGCAGGACATGGACTCTGTGCTGGAGAGTATGGGGCCCCTGGTGCAGGACATGGACTCTGTGCTGGAGAGTATGGGGCCTCTGGTGCAGGACATGGACTCTGTGCTGGAGAGTATGGGGCCCCTGGTGCAGGACATGGACTCTGTGCTGGAGAGTATGGGGCCCCTGGTGCAGGACATGGACTCTGTGCTGGAGAGTATGGGGCCCCTGGTGCAGGACATGGACACTGTGCTGGAGAGTATGGGGCCCCTGGTGCAGGACATGGACACTGTGCTGGAGAGTATGGGGCCCCTGGTGCAGGACATGGACTCTGTGCTGGAGAGTATGGGGCCCCTGGTGCAGGACATGGACACTGTGCTGGAGAGTATGGGGCCCCTGGTGCAGGACATGGACACTGTGCTGGAGAGTATGGGGCCTCTGGTGCAGGACATGGACTCTGTGCTGGAGAGTATGGGGCCCCTGGTGCAGGACTTGGACTCTGTGCTGGAGAGTATGGGGCCCCTGGTGCAGGACATGGACTCTGTGCTGGAGAGTATGGGGCCCCTGGTGCAGGACATGGACACTGTGCTGGAGAGTATGGGGCCCCTGGTGCAGGACATGGACACTGTGCTGGAGAGTATGGGGCCTCTGGTGCAGGACATGGACTCTGTGCTGGAGAGTATGGGGCCCCTGGTGCAGGACTTGGACTCTGTGCTGGAGAGTATGGGGCCCCTGGTGCAGGACATGGACTCTGTGCTGGAGAGTATGGGGCCCCTGGTGCAGGACATGGACTCTGTGCTGGAGAGTATGGGGCCCCTGGTGCAGGACATGGACTCTGTGCTGGAGAGTATGGGGCCCCTGGTGCAGGACATGGACACTGTGCTGGAGAGTATGGGGCCCCTGGTGCAGGACATGGACACTGTGCTGGAGAGTATGGGGCCCCTGGTGCAGGACATGGACACTGTGCTGGAGAGTATGGGGCCCCTGGTGCAGGACATGGACTCTGTGCTGGAGAGTATGGGGCCCCTGGTGCAGGACATGGACTCTGTGCTGGAGAGTATGGGGCCTCTGGTGCAGGACATGGACTCTGTGCTGGAGAGTATGGGGCCCCTGGTGCAGGACATGGACTCTGTGCTGGAGAGTATGGGGCCCCTGGTGCAGGACATGGACTCTGTGCTGGAGAGTATGGGGCCTCTGGTGCAGGACATGGACTCTGTGCTGGAGAGTGTGGGGCCTCTGGTGCAGGACATGGACTCTGTGCTGGAGAGTGTGGGGCCCCTGGTGCAGGACATGGACACTGTGCTGGAGAGTATGGGGCCCCTGGTGCAGGACATGGACTCTGTGCTGGAGAGTATGGGGCCCCTGGTGCAGGACATGGACACTGTGCTGGAGAGTATGGGGCCCCTGGTGCAGGACATGGACACTGTGCTGGAGAGTATGGGGCCCCTGGTGCAGGACATGGACTCTGTGCTGGAGAGTATGGGGCCCCTGGTGCAGGACATGGACTCTGTGCTGGAGAGTATGGGGCCCCTGGTGCAGGACTTGGACTCTGTGCTGGAGAGTATGGGGCCCCTGGTGCAGGACATGGACTCTGTGCTGGAGAGTATGGGGCCCCTGGTGCAGGGCATGGACTCTGTGCTGGAGAGTATGGGGCCCCTGGTGCAGGACATGGACTCTGTGCTGGAGAGTATGGGGCCTCTGGTGCAGGACATGGACTCTGTGCTGGAGAGTATGGGGCCCCTGGTGCAGGACATGGACTCTGTGCTGGAGAATATGGGGCCCCTGGTGCAGGACATGGACTCTGTGCTGGAGAGTATGGGGCCCCTGGTGCAGGACATGGACTCTGTGCTGGAGAGTATGGGGCCCCTGGTGCAGGACATGGACTCTGTGCTGGAGAGTATGGGGCCCCTGAAGGAGACCTATATGACCCAGGAATGTTTGGCCTCCCATACGCAGGACTGTGCTGTGGAGACCCCTGATGTGCAGTCAGAGGCCGCTCGGGACGAGATCCCCCAGCAGCAGACGCGACCGGTGATACAGGCGGCCAGATTCTGTTTTCAGGATGGGACACAACTGCAGCTACAGGAGCTTACACCTCAGACAGTGGAGGCACTACAAGTCCCAGAGTGCCCCGCACAGGAGCAGGAGCTTCCATGTGTAACTGTCTGTGCTGCGGAGGCCGGTGCACAGGCTGGGGATGGTGTTGTTGTGCCTGTGGGGTCGGGGGCTGGAGGGGATTCACAGTCTGTGATGGACATTGCACATTGTGATGATGATGATGCTGCTCATGTTGATGTGCGTTAGATATGTGACTTTCCCCCTTTGCTATCTAACCCGCAAGGTGTGCCAGCCCCCCCTGCTACAGACCCTCGTCCTGTCAGTCAGCCCAGGGTGACCCGACAGGTGCCCCCCAGGAATGCCTGGAGCCGCGGCGCCCCATCCTTCACCTCCGGCGCCCATTATACTGGCCAGACTTTCAAGCGTATAAATGTAGTGCGTTTTAAGTACATGGGTGCCAAGGAGGATCTGCCGCAGCGCAGGTACGTGGTGACAGAGCTGCTGTGCCGCCAGATGGGGTTTGTGCCGCGTGAGATCCTGGCGGTCTCTAATCTGCAGGACGGGCAGGGCTATGACGTCAGCTTTAAGCTCATGTCTGACCTGGACAGGTTCTGGGCCGATTACCCCAAGTTCAGGGACACCGAGGACTGGAATGAGTTTGTGTTGGTCCCTATTTCCAGGCCAGATACTGTCACTGTGAATGTCACCTTCTGGAATGAGGCCGTTCCCCCACAGGACATCGAGGTGTGGCTCCGGAGACATTGTGACCTCGTCTCTGGGCTCACCAAGGTCAGAGATGAGGACGGTATCTGGACTATGGGGTGGAAGGTCCTGGTGAAGCTGAGGCAATATAATAATATCACTGCCCACCTACCCAACTCCTTCTTCATTGGGAGGGAGAAGGGGAGATGTTACTACCCCGGGCAGCCCCGAAAGTGCTTCAAATGTGGTAAAACAGGTCATCTGGCCAATGCCTGTACCGTGGTGAAGTGCAGCCTGTGTGGGGACATCGGTCATGTCGCTGCAGACTGCCGGGACGTCCGGTGAAACCTCTGTGGTAGGATGGGCCATCCTCACAGGGACTGTCCAGACGCCTGGCACAACATCTGAAGAGTGTTCCCTGATGAGGATGTGATGGCAGCAGCAGAGGCTCAGGAGGTGGCGGCAGAGGCCCAGGAGGTGGTGGCAGAGGCCCAGGAGGTGGTGGCAGTGGCTCAGGAGGTGGTGGCAGTGGCTCTGGAGGTGGTGGCAGAGGCTCAGGAGGTGGTGGCAGTGGCTCAGGAGGTGGTGGCAGTGGCTCAGGAGGTGGTTGCAGTGGCTCAGGAGGTGGTTGCAGTGGCTCAGGAGGTGGTGGCAGTGGCTCAGGAGGTGATGGCAGGGGCTCAGGAGGTGGTGGCAGTGGCTCAGGAGGTGGTGGCAGAGGCTCAGGAGGTGGTGGCAGAGGCTCAGGAGGTGGTGGCAGAGGCTCAGGAGGTGGTGGCAGAGGCTCAGGAGGTGGTGGCAGAGGCTCAGGAGGTGGTGGCAGAGGCTCAGGAGGTGGTGGCAGTGGCTCAGGAGGTGGTGGCAGTGGCTCAGGAGGTGGTGGCAGTGGCTCAGGAGGTGGTGGCGGCGGAGGCTCAGGAGGTGGTGGCGGCGGAGGCTCAGGAGGTGGTGACGGAGGCCCAGGAGGAGGTTTTAACATCAGGAGAGGTAGTGCCCATCTCCGATGTCCCCCGGGTGTCCGCTCAGGTGATACCAGAGCAGGAGGGTGAGGAGGGGAACATGGAGGTCGTCCCTCACGTCCAGCAGTCTCAGGTGGCCCCCCCTTCGGCATCTGTATCTGATGACTGGACCATTAGTCCGAATAAAAGGAAGAAGAAGGACGCGTCCTCCCGTAGACCTGAGGCTGCATGTGACAGGGCTAGTAAGAAGATCCAGAGCTCTGTCGGTGCGATGGTTGTGTCCAACAAGTATGGGGCTTTGTCCCATGATGATGATGATTTTGAGAGGGAATTGGGGACACTTGAATGTGACAGGGACATAGAGGCTTCCGCTTTTGCGGGGGATGTTCCTCTATCTGTAGACCCTCAGGTAGAATCTGCCATGGACACCAGTGGAGGACAGAATGTCCCTGACTCGGGATGATGAGTATCACTCTGCTCCTTCTATACATTGTATGGTGATTGCTGAGTTTCATTGATGTTTCATTCCCCCTCACAGGTGTGGACTCGTTACTTTATTTCTGTATTTGATCTGATTATTTAGTGCTGGTGTCTGTGTAACCTCAGTGACTTGTGACCTGTATTAATGGGAGTTTTTGTTCCTTATACATGTATTTATGTTTGTTTTTTGTAATACAAATTGCCCCCATGTACAAGAATATAACTACTATAATACTGCCCCTATGTACAAGAATATAACTACTATAATACTGCCCCTATGTACAAGAATATAACTACTATAATACTGCTCCTATGTACAAGAATATAACTACTATAATACTGCCCCCTATATACAAGAATATAACTACTATAATACTGCCCCCTATGTACAAGAATATAACTACTATAATACTGCCCCCTATATACAGGAATATAACTACTATAATACTGCCCCTATATACAAGAATATAACTACTATAATACTGCTCCTATGTACAAGAATATAACTACTATAATACTGCCCCCTATGTAGAAGAATATAACTACTATAATACTGCTCCTATGTACAAGAATATAACTACTATAATACTGCCCCCTATGTACAAGAATATAACTACTATAATACTGCCCCCTATATACAGGAATATAACTACTATAATACTGCCCCTATATACAAGAATATAACTACTATAATACTGCTCCTATGTACAAGAATATAACTACTATAATACTGCCCCCTATGTAGAAGAATATAACTACTATAATACTGCTCCTATGTACAAGAATATAACTACTATAATACTGCCTCTATGTACAAGAATATAACTACTATAATACTGCTCCTATGTACAAGAATATAACTACTATAATACTGCTCCTATGTACAAGAATATAACTACTATAATACTGCTCCTATGTACAAGAATATAACTACTATAATACTGCCCCCTATGTACAGGAATATAACTACTATAATACTGCCCCCTATGTACAAGAATATAACTACTATAATACTGCTCCTATGTACAAGAATATAACTACTATAATACTGCTCCTATATACAAGAATATAACTACTATAATACTGCCCCTATGTACAAGAATATAACTACTATAATACTGCCCCCTATGTACAAGAATATAACTACTATAATACTGCTCCTATGTACAAGAATATAACTACTATAATACTGCTCCTATATACAAGAATATAACTACTATAATACTGCTCCTATGTACAAGACTATAACTACTATAATACTGCCCCCTATATACAGGAATAAAACTACTATAATACTGCCCCCTATGTACAAAAATATAACTACTATAATACTGATATACAAGAATATAACTACTATAATACTGTCCCTATGTACAAGAATATAACTACTATAATACTTCCCCCCTATGTACAAAAATATAACTACTATAATACTGCCCCTATGTACAAGAATATAACTACTATAATACTTCCCCCCTATGTACAAAAATATAACTACTATAATACTGCCCCTATGTACAAGAATATAACTACTATAGCACTGCCCCCTATGTACAAGAATATAACTACTATAATACTGCCCCTATGTACAAGAATATAACTAATATAGCACTGCCCCCTATGTACAAGAATATAACTACTATAATACTGCCCCCTATATACAAGAATATAACTACTATAATACTGTCCCTATGTACAAGAATATAACTACTATAATACTTCCCCCCTATGTACAAAAATATAACTACTATAATACTGCCCCTATGTACAAGAATATAACTACTATAATACTTCCCCCCTATGTACAAAAATATAACTACTATAATACTGCCCCTATGTACAAGAATATAACTACTATAGCACTGCCCCCTATGTACAAGAATATAACTACTATAATACTGCCCCTATGTACAAGAATATAACTACTATAGCACTGCCCCCTATGTACAAGAATATAACTACTATAATACTGCCCCCTATATACAAGAATATAACTACTATAATACTGTCCCTATGTACAAGAATATAACTACTATAATACTTCCCCCCTATGTACAAAAATATAACTACTATAATACTGCCCCTATGTACAAGAATATAACTACTATAATACTTCCCCCCTATGTACAAGAATATAACTACTATAATACTGCCCCTATGTACAAGAATATAACTACTATAATACTGCTCCTATATACAAGAATATAACTACTATAATACTGCCCCCTATATACAAGAATATAACTACTATAATACTGCCCCCTATATACAAGAATATAACTACTATAATACTGCCCCTATGTACAAGAATATAACTACTATAATACTGCTCCCTATATACAAGAATATAACTACTATAATACTGCTCCTATGTACAAGAATATAACTACTATAATACTGCCCCAATGTACAAGAATATAACTACTATAATACTGATATACAAGAATATAACTACTATAATACTGTCCCTATGTACAAAAATATAACTACTATAATACTTCCCCCCTATGTACAAAAATATAACTACTATAATACTGCCCCTATGTACAAGAATATAACTACTATAATACTTCCCCCCTGTGTACAAAAATATAACTACTATAATACTGCCCCTATGTACAAGAATATAACTACTATAATACTGCCCCTATGTACAAGAATATAACTACTATAATACTGCACCTATGTACAAGAATATAACTACTATAATACTGCCCCTATATACAAGAATATAACTACTATAATACTGCCCCCTATGTACAAGAATATAACTACTATAATACTGTCCCTTTGTACAAGAATATAACTACAATAATACTGTCCCTATATACAGGAATATAACTACTATAATACTGCCCCCTATGTACAAGAATATAACTAATATAGCACTGCCCCCTATGTACAAGAATATAACTACTATAATACTGCCCCTATGTACAAGAATATAACTAATATAGCACTGCCCCCTATGTACAAGAATATAACTACTATAATACTGCCCCCTATATACAAGAATATAACTACTATAATACTGCCCCTATGTACAAGAATATAACTACTATAATACTGCTCCTATATACAAGAATATAACTACTATAATACTGCCCCCTATATACAAGAATATAACTACTATAATACTGCCCCTATGTACAAGAATATAACTACTATAATACTGCTCCCTATATACAAGAATATAACTACTATAATACTGCTCCTATGTACAAGAATATAACTACTATAATACTGCCCCAATGTACAAGAATATAACTACTATAATACTGATATACAAGAATATAACTACTATAATACTGTCCCTATGTACAAAAATATAACTACTATAATACTTCCCCCCCTATGTACAAAAATATAACTACTATAATACTGCCCCTATGTACAAGAATATAACTACTATAATACTTCCCCCCTGTGTACAAAAATATAACTACTATAATACTGCCCCTATGTACAAGAATATAACTACTATAATACTGCCCCTATGTACAAGAATATAACTACTATAATACTGCCCCCTATATACAAGAATATAACTACTATAATACTGCCCCTATGTACAAGAATATAACTACTATAATACTGCTCCTATGTACAAGAATATGACTACTATAATACTGCCCCAATGTACAAGAATATAACTACTATAATACTGATATACAAGAATATAACTACTATAACACTGTCCCTATGTACAAGAATATAACTACTATAATACTGCCCCTATGTACAAGAATATAACTACTATAATACTGCCCCTATGTACAAGAATATAACTACTATAATACTGCCCCTATGTACAAGAATATAACTACTATAATACTGCCCCCTATGTACAAGAATATAACTACTATAATACTGCCCCCTATATACAAGAATATAACTACTATAATACTGTCCCTTTGTACAAGAATATAACTACTATAATACTGCCCCTATGTACAAGAATATAAGTACTATAATACTGCCCCCTATATACAAGAATATAACTACTATAATACTGTCCCTTTGTACAAGAATATAACTACTATAATACTGCCCCTATGTACAAGAATATAACTACTATAATACTGTCCCTTTGTACAAGAATATAACTACTATAATACTGCCCCTATGTACAAGAATATAACTACTATAATACTGCTCCTATGTACAAGAATATAACTACTATAATACTGCCCCTAATATACAAGAATATAACTACTATAATACTGTCCCTTTGTACAAGAATATAACTACTATAATACTGCCCCCTATGTACAAGAATATAACTACTATAATACTGCCCCCTATATACAAGAATATAACTACTATAATACTGTCCCTTTGTACAAGAATATAACTACTATAATACTGCTCCTATGTACAAGAATATAACTACTATAATACTGTCCCCTATGTACAAGAATATAACTACTATAATACTGCCCCCTATATACAAGAATATAACTACTATAATACTGTCCCTTTGTACAAGAATATAACTACTATAATACTGCTCCTATGTACAAGAATATAACTACTATAATACTGCCCCCTATGTACAAGAATATAACTACTATAATACTGCCCCCTATGTACAAGAATATAACTACTATAATACTGCCCCCTATGTACAAGAATATAACTACTATAATACCGCCCCCTATATACAAGAATATAACTACTATAATACTGTCCCTTTGTACAAGAATATAACTACTATAATACTGCTCCTATGTACAAGAATATAACTACTATAATACTGTCCCTTTGTACAAGAATATAACTACTATAATACTGCTCCTAAGTAAAAATTGACTAAATGCCCGGTGGATTATGTTCATGGTCATGAGGGAATAGACACATGGAAACAATAATGATTTACTCATAACACAATATGACGGATTTCTCATGAACAACAAAACAAAACAACCTATATAGATATAGAGCTAATTCCTTCCATTAATAGATTTACTATACTACATTTTTTTATTGGAGGTATTATTATAATTATTACACCTTGTACATATTAGGATCTTGAAGATGGGAATAACCTTTTAAACATTTTGTAACAGAATATTTCACAGTCCAAAAAATAATAATGTTTATCAACTTCAAGAAACTTGTATATAAATATTTTTCTATGAAGAAATTTTCGTCTGTGATCCAAGGAATTTCCCCAGAAAATAAGTGCAATATCAATTAACAAAAGTCAGAATCTGAAGCCAAAGGATGCATAGAAAAGACAATCCTTTGTTCTGTTGGAGGGAATACTCCTAATACAATTTTTTATGTGGCCCGTTAATGCTAGAAAAATGAAAAATATACTGCCAGAATCCCTGTGGAGCGTTGAACCCAGTGCACCGTTTTGCTTGACTGGGAGAGCGCTGGTATCACGACAAATTAGTATTGGCCAGTAAAATCGTGCTAGATTCGTTGTGTTTGGTATCTATGTAAATTTAAAATCGAGATATAAAATATGACCCTAATATCTCTCACCTGTATGGCCCAGGAGCAAAGATATGTGAAAAGTTAGGATTAAAGAACTTTGTGACAATTTTGGCACAGCCCACAAGAGACTGTAAAATGAGGTCACAGAGAGGGGGGTTACCTGAGGGCATAAGAGCGATTAGCTCCTTGCTGGGGGGAGTCAGTACTGGAGGGCATCAGTCAGTGGTGATGCTGGCCGTCTCTACCATCTTCTTCTCTTGGAGTCCCTCCCTCCCTAAATTCAGACGTCACTTCTATGGCACGAGTTTAGTAAGTTTCACGTTTATACCTTTTACTTTTATGTAACTGTCTATACTGTATTTGTATTGTTCCCTTTTGTAAATTCTTGTATATTTTTAAAAACACTGCCTTCTATTTTGGATTAAATATATAAAATGTAATAGTTTCTTTCCTCATGCTTAATATACCAATAGAAAAACTCAAAGGGCCTTATGCTATCTGTAACGGGTGCCCCGACTTCCTGTGAAACGTCCGGTGGTGGCAGCGTAATTATTATTGCATAGAATTATTGGGGTACTATCGCTAAAGGTACCGAGGTATATATATATTCCATTAGCGGGAATCGGTGATATATACATTTACCCTTGCTGAGAGACCTCCAATATTTGGCATTATTAGCTCAGCAGTCTCATTCTGTGCATTGTCCTGCAGTACCAAAAGTGGCCTGCTGGCAAGAGGGGCGCTAGAGAGTAGCCGTGTTTGTGACAAATTAGTGAACAGCTGTGGGATATCTGAGTGACTCCCCCGGCATTGTGCTTGGTGACGTATTGTTAGGCATTGTGAATGGTGATGTATGGCTCGGCATTGTGCTTGGTGATGTACGGCTCAGCATTGTGCTTGGTGATGTACGGCTCAGCATTGTGCTTGGTGATGTACGGCTCAGCATTGTGCTTGGTGATGTACGGCTCGGCATTGTGCTTGGTGATGTACGGCTCAGCATTGTGCTTGGTGATGTGCAGCTCAGCATTGTGCTTGCTGATGTACGGCTCGGCATTGTGCTTGGTGATGTATGGCTCGGCATTGTGCTTGGTGATGTACGGCTCAGCATTGTGCTTGGTGATGTACGGCTCAGCATTGTGTTTGGTGATGCATGACTCGGCATTGTGCTTGGTGATGTATGGCTCGGCATTGTGCTTGGTGATGTACGGCTCAGCATTGTGCTTGGTGATGTATGGCTCAGCATTGTGCTTGGTGATGTACGGCTCGGCATTGTGTTTGGTGATGTACGGTTTAGCATTGTGCTTGGTGATGTATGGCTTAGCATTGTGCTTGGTGATGTATGGCTCGGCATTGTGCTTGGTGATGTACGGCTCAGCATTGTGCTTGGTGATGTATGGCTCAGCATTGTGCTTGGTGATGTATGGCTTGGCATTGTGCTTGGTGATGTATGGCTCAGCATTGTGCTTGGTGATGTATGGCTTGGCATTGTGCTTGGTGATGTACGGCTCAGCATTGTGCTTGGTGATGTACGGCTCAGCATTGTGCTTGGTGATGTACGGCTCAGCATTGTGCTTGGTGATGTATGGCTCGGCATTGTGCTTGGTGATGTACGGCTCAGCATTGTGCTTGGTGATGTACGGCTCAGCATTGTGCTTGGTGATGTATGGCTCGGCATTGTGCTTGGTGATGTACGGCTCGGCATTGTGCTTGGTGATGCATGACTCGGCATTGTGCTTGGTGATATACAGCTCGGCATTGTGCTTGGTGATGTATGGCTTGGCATTGTGCTTGGTGATGCATGACTCGGCATTGTGCTTGGTGATATACAGCTCGGCATTGTGCTTGGTGATGCATGACTCGGCATTGTGCTTGGTGATGTATGGCTCGGCATTGTGCTTGGTGATGTACGGCTCAGCATTGTGCTTGGTGATGTATGGCTCAGCATTGTGCTTGGTGATGTACGGCTCGGCATTGTGTTTGGTGATGTATGGCTCGGCATTGTGCTTGGTGATGTACGGCTCAGCATTGTGCTTGGTGATGTACGGCTCAGCATTGTGCTTGGTGATGTATGGCTCGGCATTGTGCTTGGTGATGTACGGCTCGGCATTGTGCTTGGTGATGCATGACTCGGCATTGTGCTTGGTGATGTACGGCTCGGCATTGTGCTTGGTGATGTATGGCTCAGCATTGTGCTTGGTGATGTATGGCTTGGCATTGTGCTTGGTGATGTATGGCTCGGCATTGTGCTTGGTGATGTACGGCTCAGCATTGTGCTTGGTGATGTATGGCTCAGCATTGTGCTTGGTGATGTATGGCTTGGCATTGTGCTTGGTGATGTACGGCTCAGCATTGTGCTTGGTGATGTATGGCTTGGCATTGTGCTTGGTGATGTACGGCTCAGCATTGTGCTTGGTGATGTATGGCTCGGCATTGTGCTTGGTGATGTACGGCTCGGCATTGTGCTTGGTGGTGTATGGCTCGGCATTGTGCTTGGTGATGTACGGCTCAGCATTGTGCTTGGTGATGTATGGCTCGGCATTGTGCTTGGTGATGTATGGCTTGGCATTGTGCTCGGTGATGTACGGCTCGGCATTGTGCTTGGTGATGTACGGCTCGGCATTGTGCTTGGTGATGTACGGCTCGGCATTGTGCTTGGTGATGTACGGCTCGGCATTGTGCTTGGTGGTGTATGGCTCGGCATTGTGCTTGGTGATGTACGGCTCGGCATTGTGCTTGGTGATGTACGGCTCGGCATTGTGCTTGGTGATGTATGGCTTGGCATTGTGCTTGGTGATGTACGGCTCAGCATTGTGCTTGGTGATGTATGGCTTGGCATTGTGCTTGGTGATGTATGGCTTGGCATTGTGCTTGGTGATGTACGGCTCGGCATTGTGCTTGGTGGTGTATGGCTCGGCATTGTGCTTGGTGATGTACGGCTCGGCATTGTGCTTGGTGATGTACGGCTCGGCATTGTGCTTGGTGATGTATGGCTCGGCATTGTGCTTGGTGATGTACGGCTCAGCATTGTGCTTGGTGATGTATGGCTCGGCATTGTGCTTGGTGATGTACGGCTCGGCATTGTGCTTGGTGATGTACGGCTCGGCATTGTGCTTGGTGATGTACGGCTCCGCATTGTGCTTGGTGATGTATGGCTCGGCATTGTGCTTGGTGATGTACGGCTCGGCATTGTGCTTGGTGATGTACGGCTCGGCATTGTGCTTGGTGATGTACGGCTCCGCATTGTGCTTGGTGATGTACGGCTCGGCATTGTGCTTGGTGATGTACGGCTCGGCAGTGTGCTTGGTGATGTACGGCTCGGCATTGTGCTTGGTGATGTACGGCTCAGCATTGTGCTTGGTGAAGTATGGCTCAGCATTGTGCTTGGTGAAGTATGGCTCAGCATTGTGCTTGGTGATGTACGACTCGGCATTGTGCTTGGTGATGTACGGCTCGGCATTGTGCTTGGTGATGTACGGCTCAGCATTGTGCTTGGTGATGTACGGCTCAGCATTGTGCTTGGTGATGTATGGCTCAGCATTGTGCTTGGTGATGTACGGCTCGGCATTGTGCTTGGTGATGTATGGCTCAGCATTGTGCTTGGTGATGTATGGCTCGGCATTGTGCTTGGTGATGTACGGCTCGGCATTGTGCTTGGTGATGTATGGCTCGGCATTGTGCTTGGTGATGTACGGCTCAGCATTGTGCTTGGTGATGTACGGCTCAGCATTGTGCTTGGTGATGTACGGCTCGGCATTGTGCTTGGTGATGTACGGCTCAGCATTGTGCTTGGTGATGTACGGCTCAGCATTGTGCTTGGTGATGTACGGCTCGGCATTGTGCTTGGTGATGTACGGCTCGGCATTGTGCTTGGTGATGTACGGCTCGGCATTGTGCTTGGTGATGTACGGCTCGGCATTGTGCTTGGTGATGTATGGCTCGGCATTGTGCTTGGTGATGTACGGCTCAGCATTGTGCTTGGTGATGTACGGCTCGGCATTGTGCTTGGTGATGTACGGCTCAGCATTGTGCTTGGTGATGTACGGCTCGGCATTGTGCTTGGTGATTTTCCTTTCACTCCCTTCGAAGTAATGATTCCCCATTAGCGCGGTTTTGCTACATTGGTAACAGGTTAACCAGGATCCGCAGGACTAAATTCCCCAAAGTACATACATTACCCTCCCATCGTCCCGTCCCCAGTGCAGAGGAATATGTAACTGGTAACCAGTCTGGCTAATGTTTACCGAGGGGAACTATAAGACTGTGATTGATACAGGAGACTGAGGCTGACGGAGGAGCGGACGCCATGAAGACGATCGGGGTCCTTTGGGCTTTCTCCCTTTTTTGGGGACAAGGTGGGTGCGAAGGAGAAGTCAGGGAAAAATGCCCCGAGCAATTCCATATTAATCATTTACCCTTTTAATGCCCAAGACTGGCAGAGATGATACAAATTAACCTTTTCATTGCCTTAGCCCACCAAGGAATTGATAAACTGTTTATTCCAGACTGTGCATTGGGTGTTGTTATAGGGGGTGCAGAGGTAACAGTTGTGCCTAAAGGTGCATAGGTCAGTTCGATAGTGTCTTGCATTCTAGCCCAGTGTTGGATTCACAGCTACACAGCTCAGTGCTACTGTATAAGAGACTGCAGAGCAGGAATCCCTCATGTCTGTGCTGCGTATGGGAGACATCAGGGCAGCTTGTCTCCACCCAGGAGCTCAGAGACAACTGAAAATTAGAGATAATGTCTGCGGAGGGGATTCACAGCTGCACAGCTCAGTACTGCTGTATATAGAGACTGGAGAGCAGGAATCCCTCATGTCTGTGTGTTCTGTGTATAAGAGACATCACAGCAGCTTGTCTTCACCCAGGAGCTCGGAGACAACTGAAAATTAGAGATAAAGTCTGCAGAGGGGATTCACAGCTACACAGCTCAGTACTGCTGTATATAGAGACTGGAGAGCAGGAATCCCTCATGTCTGTGTGTTCTGTGTATAAGAGACATCACAGCAGCTTGTCTCCACCCAGGAGCTCGGAGACAACTGAAAATTAGAGATAAAGTCTGCAGAGGGGATTCACAGCTACACAGCTCAGTACTGCTGTATATAGAGACTGGAGAGCAGGAATCCCCCATGTCTGTGTGTGCTGCGTATGGGAGACATCACGGCAGCTTGTCTCCACCCAGGAGCTCCAAGATAACTGAAAATTAGAGATAAAGTCTGCGGAGGAGAAAAATGGGGAGAAGTGCAGCATGCAAGTCATGTTAAGGGCTGAAAATAGTGTTATTCCTTATATACACATAGGACAGCTTAATCTAAATGGTAACATAAAATGACAGGTGCATTATAAAAAGAATAATAGTGTGTTTGTATACAATGTTTTAGTAGAGAAATGGAAATGTTGAATGAAGATTTCAATGAAATGTGTCATGCTGTGACTGTAGAAAAGCGAAGGACTATGCTGTTTCTCACACTAAGGGTCCCTAGGCTATCCGTAACCTCAGGGTTACCCTAATGGTGGAGATATTGAGTCATGTGTCATGTGTCCAGGGAAAGAAGGGGCAAGAGGAAGGTGGAAATACAAATAAATATAGACAGGGGAAATCCAAAACTCTGATACACTGGAAACACACAAGAACCAACAATGAGAAACTCAGGAGAAAAGAAAGAGCAGGAAGGTAGCAATAAAAAGACAACAATTAACTCCACAGCCACAATAGAAACAAGAGCAAGTTCTTGCTCAGGTTCTTCGCTCTAGTGCATCGTCCAGGGCACGACATTCTACACTGTAAGTAATATCACCTGTCCTTCAGGGAGGGTGTGTGCCTCCACTCACACAGTAAATATAGAAGTTTGTGGAGTGACAGGAGTGAGATATAAACATAGTTAAACACTGAAAAAGAAACAGAAAACCAAAACTCCGACGCACTGCAAACACACAAGAAGAAACAATGAGAGACTCAGGAGAAAAGCAAGAGCAGGAAGGTAGCAACAAAAAGACAACAAATGTTGACTCCACAATCACTCACAGCAACAAGAAGGGGCAGGATTGAGATGGAAAAACAGAAAAATGTAGACAGGGGAAAACCAAAACTCTGAGACACTGCAAACACACAGGATAAAACAATGAGAGACTCAAAAGAAAATCAAGAGCAGGAAGGTTGCAACAAAAAGACAACAACGGTTAACTCCACAACCGCACATAGACACAAGAGCAGATTCTTGGTCAGGTTCATCACTCTCGTGCACCATGTGCATCGTCCAGGGCGTGATATTCTGCACTGGAAATAACATCACCTGTCCTTCTGGGAGTGTGTCTGCCCCCACTCACACAGTAAATATAAAAGGTTCCTGGAGTGAAAGTAGTGAGATAGAAACAGATAAACACAGACAAAAAAAACAAAACTCTTACACACTGCAAACACACAGGAAGAAACAATGAGAGACTCTGGAGAAAAGCAAGAACAGGAAGATAGCAACAAAAAGACAACAAGGGTTAACTCCACAACCACACACAGCACCAAGTGCTACAACCACCAGTTAGTCTCACCTCACCAGAAGACTAGCTTAGATAGTTGATAGCTGGCCTAAAATGAAGGACAAAGCAAGCATATATAGGTTGGAAGCAGATGTGATTGGCTTCCCCACAACATGTGATCAAAGGAGACTAACAAGAAGACTAGCAGAGATTAACTTTTTGTTAGCCTGCCTATGAATTACCAATCTGCTGGTTGACACCCGAGTCACCCTGCGCCGATGACAGACATCAGAGAAGTTTTCAGATGAAGTGTCAGAATCGGAAGTCTGAACACAACCCGACGCCGCCATGGCAGATGGCGATATTTTTAAAAACCTCCATGTGACAAATGTCATGGAAGTTTATGCTGAAGACCCTTTAAAAAGAGAAGTACAAAGTACATTGAAATTGTCATGATGTTTTTTCTTGCTCAGGTTCTTCGCTCTCGTGCACCGTGTGCATTGTCCAGGGTGCGACATTCTGCATTGGAAATAACGTCACCTGTCCTGCCGGGAGGGTGTGCGCCTCCACTCACACAATAAATATGGAAGGTTCGTGGTTCGCAGGTCAACGACTTATGGGAGGGAGAAATGTCTCCAGCAAAACACAAGAGGCAGGAGTATGATTGGAGGAGTATTTATAACAGCAGTCTTCCTCCTACCACAAGTTGTGTCAGCAGAAGTCACCAGAAATATACAGTGCCTTGCAAAAGTATTCGGCCCCCTTGAATTTTTCAACCTTTTCCCACATTTCAGGCTTCAAACATAAAGACAAAAAAAATTAAATTTTATGTTGAAGAATCAACAAGTGACACAATTGTGAAGGTGAACGATATTTATTGCTTATGTTAAACTTTTGTAAAAAATAATAAACTGAATATTGGAGCGTGCAATATTATTCATCCCCTTTACTTTCAGTGCAGCAAACTCACTCCAGAAGTTGATTGAGGATCTCTGAATGATCCGATGTTGTCCTAAATGACTGATGATGATAAATATAATCCCCTGTGTGTAATCAAGTCTCCGTATAATGCCCCTGCTCTGTGATAGTCTCAGGGTTCTGTGTAAAGCGCAGAGAGCATCATGAAGACCAAGGAACACAACAGGCAGGTCCGTGATACTGTTGTGGAGAAGTTTAAAGCTGGATTTGGTTACAAAAAGATTTCCAAAACTTTAAACATCCCAAAAATCACTGTGCAAGCGATCATATCGAAATGGAAGGAGCATCATACCCCTGCAAATCTACCAAGACCCGGCCGTCCATCCAAACTGTCATCTCACACAAGGAGAAGACTGATCAGAGATGCAGCCAAGAGGCCCATGATCACTCTGGATGAACTGCAGAGATCTACAGCTGAGGTGGGAGAGTCTGTCCATAGGAGAACAATCAGTCATACACTGCACAAATCTGGCCTTTATGGAAGAGTGGCAAGAAGAAAGCCATTTCTCAAAGATATCCATACAAAGTGTTGTTTAAAGTTTGCACAAGCCACCTGGAGACACCAAACATGTGGAAGAGGGTGCTCTGCTCAGATGAAACCAAAATCAAACTATTCGGGCACAATGCCAAATGATATGTTTGGCGTAAAATCAACACAGCTCATCACCCTCAACACACCATCCCCACTGTCAAACATGGTGGTGGCAGCCTTATGGTTTGGGCCTGCTTTTCTTCAGCAGGAACAGGGAAGATGGTTAAAATTGATGGGAAAATGGATGGAGCCAAATACAGGACCATTCTTGAAGAAAACTGTTGGAGTCTGCAAAAGACCTGAGACTGGGACAGAGATTTGTCTTCCAACAAGACAATGATCCCAAACATAAAGCAAAATCTACAATGGAATGGTTCACAAATAACCGTATCCAGGTGTTAGAATGGCCAAGTCACAGTCCAGACCTGAACCCAATCGAGAATCTGTGGAAAGAGCTGAAAACTGCTGTTCACAAACGCCTCCATCCAACCTCACTTCGCTCCAGCTGTTTACAAAGGAAGAATGGGCGAGAATTTCAGCCTCTCCATGTGCAAAACTGATAGACACATACCCCAAGAGACTGCAGCTGTAATCGCAGCAAAAGGGGGCGCTACAAAGGATTAACTTACAGGGGATGAATAATATTGCACGCACCAATTTTCAGTTTATTATTTTTTATAAAAGTTTAAAATAAGCAATAAATATCGTTCAACTTCACAATTGTGTCCACTTGTTGTTGATTCTTCACCAGAACAATAACATTTGTATCTTTATGTTTGAAGCCTGAAATGTGGGGAAAGGTTGAAAAATTCAAGGGGGCTGAATACTTTTGCAAGGCATTGTAAGTAACGGTGAGGCACGAGCCAACCACTTAGTCACCACAAGACTGTAGTGATAATATAGTCATTGTATTGATACTGTACTAGTATTAGCAGGGGCGGAACGATCGTGGTTGCAGAACCGGGGATAATGGGGACCCGCCTGCCCCAGCCCCTTCTTCAGCTGGATGTGTGTCTGAGACTGCACATCCAGCTGAAATGCATTTTGGTGCAGAGACCCATTGGGTCCCTGTACTACGATACACACTGCCGGCCAAACAGAAGCTGGAAGCTTTCATCTGTGTCCCAGTGACTGAGGGTGGCGTATGACAAAGACGTCATGCATTGTAATAGCACCGACACCGATGATAGCTGTTGGCCACTGTGCGCTGGCTACACAGGAGGATGCTGCGTGACATGGGAGCCAGTGACAGTGAGTACAATATTGTCGTTTCTTGCATTAGACACAACAGAGACATATTTACCAGGATGGGGACATATGTACCAGGACGGGGACAGTAGATACCAGGAATGGGACAGTATATACCAGGAGTGGATAGTATATACAAGGTGGGGCCCAAAAAGGGGATAGTATGCACTAGGAGGGCCCTAGGAGGGAGACAATATATACCAGGAGGGGGACAGTATATACCAGAAGGGGCCGAGGATGGGGACATATATACCAGGAAGGGGACAGTAGATACCAGGAATGTGACAGTATATATAAGGAGTGGACAGTATATACCAGGAGGGGCCCAGCTAGGGGACAGCATACACCAGGAGGGCCCCAGGAGGAGCACAGTATATACTAGGAGGGGCCCAGGATGGGGAGATATATACCAGGAGGGGGACAGTAGATACTAGGAATGGAGCAGTATATACCAGGAGTGGACAATATATACCAGGAGGGGCCCAGCAAGGAAACAGTATGCACCAGGAAGGCCCCAGAAGGAGGACAGTATATTCCAAGAGGGGGACAGTAGATACCAGAAAGGGGGGACAGTAGATACCAGGAGGGGCAAAGGATGGGGGCATATATACCAGGATGCTGACATATATACCAGGATGGGGACTCTTTTACCAGGCTGTGGTTATATATACATCAAGATGTGGGCTGGAATGGGGAACATATATACTAAGATAAGGGACATATATGCCAGGATAGGTGCATATATATCAGGATGAGGGACATATTTACAAGGAAGGAGCCCAGGATGGGGGACATTAGAACAGGGTGGGGGACATTGCTACATAATGGGGGGAGGGCAACTCATATGTCTTTATATGATTTTGAATGCTAAATGTATACATACATATACATACATCTGATCATAAGGGGGGGGGGGGGGGGGCGCTCAGGTCCAAATTTTACTCCAGGGCCCATCGAACACTAGATACACCACTGAGTATTAATAGCAGTGGAACTAGTAGGAATACTGTAGTAATAGTGGTAGTATGTGAAGTGTTGGGCTCCTTAGTCTTCAGGTCCCACATGTGATAACAACCCCTGCGCCTACTGTAGTTACCCCCATCTAGTGGCTATCATTAGTGGTATTGGGTTTCATGTATATGTAGATGTTCCACTTGTGATGATGATGGAGATACCAAACTTTTTTACTGCCATCGTAGATGGAATAAACAAAAATGAATTCTTTGGTCGGTCGTGTGTCCCTGAGGACCAGTGTCAGGGTCCCGGAAGCTTCAGCACTCTCACCAGTCAGTCAAAGAAGGGCTTCTCATGCTGTTACACCGATAACTGCACGCCGTCCCCACCAGTATGTGAGTACCAGGATACCAGTACCACCAGTGAGTACCAGGACACCAGTACCAACAGTATGTGAGTACCAGGACACCAGTACCAACAGTATGTGAGTACCAGGACACCAGTACCAACAGTATGTGAGTACCAGGACACCAGTACCAACAGTATGTGAGTACCAGGACACCAGTACCACCAGTATGTGAGTACCAGGACACCAGTACCACCAGTATATGAGTACCAGGACACCAGTACCACCAGTAGTGTGTAGCAGGACACAATTACCACCAGTAGTGAGTAGCAGGACACAATTACCACCAGTAGTGAGTAGCAGGACACAAGTACCACCAGTAGTGAGTACCAGGACACCAGTACCACCAGTATGTGATTAGCAGGACACCAGTACCACCAGTATATGAGTACCAGGACACCAGTACCGCCAGTATGTGAGTAGCAGGACACCAGTACCACCAGTAGTGAGTAGCAGGACACAAGTACCACCAGTATGTGAGTACCAAGACACCAGTACCACCAGTAGTGAGTAGCAGGACACCAGTACCACCAGTAGTGAGTACCAGGACACCAGTACCACCAGTATGTGATTAGCAGGACACCAGTACCACCAGTATGTGAGTAGCAGGACACCAGTACCACCAGTATGTGATTAGCAGGACACCAGTACCACCAGTAGTGAGTAGCAGGACACCAGTACCACCAGTAGTGTGTAGCAGGACACCAGTACCACCAGTATGTGAGTAGCAGGACACCAGTACCACCAGTATGTGAGTACCAGGACACCAGTAGCACCAGTATGTGAGTACCAGGACACCAGTACCACCAGTATGTGAGTACCAGGATACCAGTACCACCAGTGAGTACCAGGATACCAGTAGCACCAGTATGTGAGTACCAGGACACCAGTAGCACCAGTATGTGAGTACCAGGACACCAGTACCGCCAGTATGTGTGTACCAGGACACCAGTACCACCAGTAGTGAGTAGCAGGACAACAGTACCACTAGTAGTGACTAGCAGGACACCAGTACCACCAGTATGTGAGTACCAGGATACCAGTACCACCAGTGAGTACCAGGACACCAGTAGCACCAGTATGTGAGTACCAGGACACCAGTAGCACCAGTATGTGAGTACCAGGACACCAGTACCACCAGTATGTGAGTACCAGGACACCAGTAGCACCAGTATGTGAGTACCAGGACACCAGTACCACCAGTATGTGAGTACCAGGATACCAATACCACCAGTGAGTACCAGGATACCAGTAGCACCAGTATGTGAGTACCAGGACACCAGTACCACCAGTAGTGAGTACCAGGACACCAGTACCACCAGTAATGGCTGGAATATGCAATTCTAACCATATTCACAAGGGTGAACCCCAAATCACTGCAGAATGTGAAGATGGTAGTGACAGTTGGGGGGGGGGGCACAAAATTGATACAATGTAAAGAATTTTGATTTCATTGGTCAACATCCAGATTCCATTCTCCATTGCAGTTTCTCCAGACAACACTAAACCGAACGGGTTGACTTGTCCATCCTGTACTGGTAATGACGTGGACTGGTGTGACACTGGGACGACCATGGAGTGCACTGGGGAAGAGACGAGGTGCATTGTGCAACATTCAAAAATGTCAGGTATGACTATAGAAACCAATGACTTCAATAAACTGTAGGGGGAGCACTGCCATAATAGGGCTCCCACCATATGAAGGGGGTAACTGGCCTTATTAGAACTTTTGACATGTAATAATGATTGGTTGAGATCCTGGGTCCTGAGACCTCCACCGATCTCTGAAACAAAGCAGAACCCAGACACACACTGCTCAAAAGTTTAGACTTGTGGTTGTAACATGTCAAAAGTTTTTTAAAAGTTGACTATGGGATAGCGAGGAACTGGGACTCCTAAGTGTTCTCTCAAACTAATCTCAGGGATACGCCTGATGGTGGAGAGGTCTGAGTCTCCTTCCTGGCCCTGTACTGACCAGTCCTGATCTGATTCCCTCTCCCTCTAGGGAGGGATTGGACAGGAGTGTGATGAAACCCACGGATAAAGACAGACAAATGGAAACCAAAACTCTGTCACTCAGCATGCACACACAAAGGTTAAGACAATAATAAGTTCAGGAGGAAAAGCAAGAGCAGGAAGGAAGCTACAAAACAACAGGGCTAAACTCCACAACCACACAAAGCAACGAGCACAACTTTCACCAGTAAGTTTGGGACACCATACCTCACAGACTAACATAGAATAAACTATAGCTGGCATAGGTGGAAGGATTCCACCAGCATACATAGGAGGAGAACAGATGTGATAGGCCTCCCCACAACATGTGACCAAAGGACCAAGCAGAGCAGCAATGATGTACTCTTACAAGTCTGCCTATAAGTCAGCATACAGAAGGTTGATGCCTCAGTCTGCCTTTGTAGATCCCAGACACCAGAGAAACCATCGGGCGGAGTGTCAGATTTTGCTCTCTGAACAGCTCCCAATGCCGCCATGACAGTCAGCAAAGTTTGTGTAAATGCTGTATCATAGAATTAACCCTTAAAACTTTGAATTGAAGTCAGAAGCCTTGGTACTGACGAATGCCACAAACTTGTCTTCTTACCGAAAAGTTGAAATCCCAAAAGGTAGATATCTAGGGATTCATTGGTATCTCGACGACGTCTCATCAATAGTTGCCTTCTGTTGACTTACTCTTGACAATTCTTGTCTTTAACAGGAGCTTTGTCACAAGACTCCATCCTTCGTGGTTGTGCCACCCCCACCATATGTAATATCGGTAACCAATCGGTCAACACTGACGGCATAAGCGTCGAGGTTCACATTTCTTGCACCGGAGGAGGTGGTGGTCGTCACCGGGATTCCTTCTTACAGACCTTCATTGGATTGATCTTATTGACTCTCTTATCAATGTCTTGATCATTGTATGCAAAATGTTTCTTTGCTTATGTTTCGTGTTTTACATTCATTTTATACTTTGAAGCACCATCTTGGCTTTTGGAATGTAAGGAATGATGGCGCCTTTGTGAGCTGTTCATTTCTTTGACCTGTTCTCCTGCCGGAGATCTTGAACAAGCACCATCACTCCCTTTACTATCGCATGGGCAGTTGGATAGACCGGCTCACACAATATCATCAGGGTGCCACCCCCAGAAATTACAGCGCCACACTTGCACAAGATGTCGCCTGGGGGAGCAGGTCACAGAGTAGAGTCACCTGTCGATCACTAGTTGGAGGCCAGAACCGGGAGAGAAGCCGGAGAGCCATGGCCTTCCACGTTGGAGCTCATCAGCCTAAGAATTTGCCAGTGGATCATGAGCCAACCATGATGCAGACTTTAATATTAAGGAATGCTAGTAATCATCATTACAGGTACTCTACTGTGATGGCGGTACTATGGAGACAAACATCTTCTTATTGATTCCCTTTAAGATGTTCATTGTGCAATAAAAATGACCCAGCATCATGATTCCCCAAGTCAGTACGAGTAGGCGATACCAAAGTTGTATATGTTCATATTTTAGAGTTAAAAAAGGTCAAAACTATGTAAAAACAAGTGGTTTGTTTAAATGACTCAAAAACTGTGTGTGAACACGGCCATGTGTGGAGCAGGCGCAGCTTCTGAGCCCATTCCATACATCAAGTACTAGTGATGAGCGAGCACTGAAATGTTTTAGTGCTCGGTATTCGAATCTAGCAGGTCGGGCGCTCGAGCGGGCTCAACTCTAGTACTGAGTATAATGGAAGTCAAGGGGAAACTCGAGCAATTTTCCAGAAGACCCTAACAGAAGGGCTGGGGGGAGGCAGAGGAATCACTGAAATGGATAGAAACATCCCTAACATGGAATGAGAGCAGCATAGGGAAGATGTTTCTGGGACCTAAATAAGTAATAGTTAAAAAATATGACATGGGGTCTTGCATAGTTTTGATAACAAGCACAGATTAAGCAGGCAGCTGAGGGCTGGTATTATCAGACTGGGGAGGCCCATGGTTATTTGGTCCCTTCCTAGCCTAAACATAGCAGTCTGCAGCTGCCCCAGAAGTGGCGCATGCATTAGATGCTCCAATTCTGGTGCTTTGCCCGGCTCTTCCTGATTGCCTTGGTGTGGAGGATGATATTTTGGGGGGTTAATGTCAGCTGTGTAATGGCAGATGGCATCAAGTTCAGGCGTTTGTAATGAAGAGGCGTTTATCAGACACCCCCATTACTAACCCAGTAATAAAAAAAAAACATACACAGGAAAAAATAGTTTATTTGAATGAAGACTCCTCTCATTCACCAATTTATTATCAAAAATGTTCCCACAAAGCTTTGTCATAATCCACAAACCATGAATACAGCTCTGGAAACTGAATAGTAGTAATGTACAGCTATTGACAGTCCGATAACTCTAATCAGAGCTGCTAGCTTATCCAGCGATGCTGACTAGAGGTATTGTTACTAATGGATGCATCAATATTGAGGCAGCTGCGTGCTGCAATTTTTAGGCTGGGAGGGTCCAATAGCCATGGACCTCCCCAGCCTGATAATGCCAGCCTCCAGCTGTCTGCTTTACCTGTGCTCGTTATCAAAAACAATGTTTTTTTTAATTTTTTTATTGATTTATTAGGTTAAACACAGCTAAAAACCCTTTAGCGCCATGTGAAAGTCAGTAAATTGTGTAAATGTCCAAACCCTGCTGTAATCTAAGCACTCCCTCCTAGATCAACTCCTTGATTGACTGTCTAACAGCCGCAAGATATGTGGGACAGAGACTCAAGCATTGCATTCGAGCATCCGTGATACTCGGCTGAGTCCTGATCTCTACTTAGTACCCTTGTGGTATCCTCAGCCATTAACCCATGACCTTCACCTTCGGGCACAGGAGCCTTTGCAGCTGCACTTTCTCCTCTTTCTGCAGATTTTGAGATCTTTGCTTCGTTGAGATGCCAGCAATGACGTCACCCTCCTCCTCCCTTCACTATTTTCTCCTTGTTGTTTTCTCATTTTCATTCTTCATCCTTGAAAGGGATTTTCTGAGACGGATCCTTATACGGTGACGCAGGACGTCACATCGATGGAGCAAATAAGGAAATGCAACAAAAAAGTGACCAAAACTCCCTGTATTCTGCTTTATTATAGAACTTCCTAAAATCAGACGCAATCTAGATGAGTGGACTGTAGGCGACTGACGGACATTTTACTGGGGTGCAGTAATCCTCTCTGATGGGAATTTAAAGGGATGCTCCAGTTTTATGTAAATTAAGCTTCTTTTGTTATAAAAAGTTCTACAACTTTTTGAACCACTTTATTTTTAAAAAAATATGTCACCATTTTCAAAATCTCTGCTGCTCTCAGTGTATAGAAACATTATTATTACTGAAAGCTTGTAGAGCTGAGTGTTTGATACAATAGTTTCCAGTCTAGAAATCCCCCCTTGACTTGACCTGATGTATCCATAGAGATTTCTTTTACCTGCACTGACAGTAACAAACTATCAGCACAGAGAATAATTGTGCAGCTGAAGCATTGAGCTCACAGAGCTGCATAACAAACCCTCAGCTGCGAAAAGTATTGTCACCAGGTATGAGAAGTTCTGGGTCTGGAGTAACCTATGGAGCCTTGATCTCTGAACAAGGCTCTAAAGGTTGGGGTACTAATGCAGGAGATTGTGGGCAGCACAGAGGCTCAGTGGTTAGTACTGCAGTCTTATGGTGGATCAGTGGTTAGCACTGCAGACTCGTGGTGGCTCAGTGGTTAGCACTACAGACTTGTGGTGGCTCAGTGGTTAGCACTACAGACTCGTGGTGGCTCAGTGGTTAGCACTACAGACTTGTGGTGGCTCAGTGGTTAGCACTGCAGTCTTGTGGTGGCTCAGTGGTTAGCACTGCAGTCTTGTGGTGACTCAGTGGTTACCACTGTAGTCTTGTGGTGACTCAGTGGTTAGCACTGGAGACTTGTGGTGGCTCAGTGGTTAATAATGTACTCTTGTTGTGGCTCAGTGGTTAGCACTGCAGACAGGTGGTGGCTCAGTGGTTAGCACTGCAGTCTTGTGGCTCAGTGGTCCGCACTGCTGTATTGTAGTGGCTCAGTGGTTAGTACTGCAGTCTTGTGGTGGCTCATTGATTAGCACTTTAGTCTTGTGGTGGCTCAGTGGTTAGCACTTCAGCCTTGTAGTGGCTCAGTGGCTAGCACTGGAGACTTGTGGTGGCTCAGTGGTTAATAATGTACTCTTGTTGTGGCTCAGTGGTTAGCACTGCAGACAGGTGGTGGCTCAGTGGCTAGCACTGCTGTATTGTAGTGGCTTAGTGGTTAGTACTGCAGTCTTGTGGTGGCTCCTTCATTAGCACTGCAGTCTTATGGTGGCTCAGTGGTTAGCACTACAGTCTTGTGGTGGCTCAGTGGTTAGCACTTCAGACTTGTGGTGGCTAAGTGGTTAGCACTGCAGTCTTGTGGTTGCTCAATGGTTAGCACAGCAGTCTTGTGGTGGCTTAGTGGTTAGCACTGCAGACTTGTGGTAGCTCAGTGGTTAGCACTGCAGTCTTGTGGTGGCTCAGTGGTTACCACTGCAGTCTTGCAGCACTGGGGTCCTGGGTTCGAATCTCCCCAAGGACGACATCTGTAAGGAGTTTGTATGTTCCCCCTGTGGTTCCGCGGGTTTCCTCTTGGTTCTCAGTTTTCTTTCCAAGCTCCATAGGCACAGGTATAGGGAATTTAACTTGTGAGCCCCCAATGGAGACAGTGTGATGACATCTGTAAAGCACTGAGAAATTAATGGCGCCATATAAGTGAGTAAAATATATAAATCATTAGTTTGGGGGACTTTACTCAAACTTTTTTTTTCCATTGTGTGTTTTTAAGTCTACACTTACTGGGTTAGTAATGGGGGTGTCTGATAGATGCTTCTCCATTACTAACCCATGGGTTTGACGCTAGCTGTCAATTCACAGCTGACATCAACCCCAAAAAATATTACCCCCTATTGCCACTGCATCAGGGCAATCAGGAAGAGTCAGGCACAGTGCCAGAATTGGTGTATCTAACATGATGCGCCAATTTTGCAGTGACTGCGGGCTGCTATTTTAGGCTTGGGAGGGCCCAATCACCTTGGTGCTTCCCAGCCTGATAATACCAGCCCCTAACCTTGGCTGGTTATCAAAATTAAGGGGGATTGAATGTCGTTTTTTTGACCTGGGAGTCAGAGATGCTTCTAGCTGTCTTCCCCATTCTGTTTCCATCCATATCATCGATTTTACTGCCCTCCTAGGGATGTGTTCCCCATTGACTTCTATTGCACTTGTTAGTTCAGTGCTCACTCATCACTAGTTTACACATATCCCATGGACAAGTGATAACTTCTCTTCCCCTTTAAATTAGATACCTTTGGTGGCGCTGCAGACAAGTGACTAATTTGATGCCAGATTCTCCCATAGCCAATAATTAGGATTGAAATTCCCACCCTGCCTAATGTCAGGGGCCTCTCCAGTAAAAAAGGACAAAACCCCCTGGAGGCTCCAACTGTTTATTGTTATATCCTCTGCCAAATGTGACGTTCCTGTCCTCTCACCCCACCTCGGCCCGGCTGCGCTGACATGTGAACACTTCCAGGCTGTATGTGAGGATTCGCTGTCCAGTGTGGACTCGTTGCGGACTCCCAGGATGGGGACCG
>NC_134363.1:17999319-18164319 GCF_048569485.1 Anomaloglossus baeobatrachus | reverse complement strand
CTGTATTCTTCCCAGGTACTGTTTTGACCTCCTGGTTTATGATCTCAGCCTGTCGGGCTACCTCTCCATTTACTGCATGCAAGTAGTGTCTAACGGCACCTAGTGACAATCGTCACATTTTGCTTTTCTAGCTTTATGTCAGTCTAGAATTAGGAGGATCAGGGCAAGCTTTTTAAAGTGAGAGAAGTTCTGTGGCTGCAGAATAGATGGAAACATAGATGTAAAGATTATGATGTCATGTATACTGATTGTCACTTTTATTATAGATGGGGCCATATTTGACATGTCTTGTGCTCCCAAACATCACTGTGACTCCCCCGGTAGTATGAGTGCATCCAATGGAAGGATCCAAAGAAGCACAACCTGCTGTTACACTGATAATTGTACTCCACCGCACCCTATGTGTAAGTACTGCCTCCTCCATGTACCACCTGCCTGTCACACTCCTGATGTGCAGAACATCTTGTGCTTTGTTATGTTCTGCCATGCTCTCCTGCAGAGCCAGTCCTTGCCTGTACTATTGCGTAGTGTGTTTTGCAGGTTGAGATGCTCTGTTGTTTGTCTTGAGCCACTATGGAGGGTGGTTTTTCAGCACTGGGTCCTATGCTGGTGCTCCTTGCTCTGGCTGTGTTACGAATCGGCGCCGCCATAGCCGCAAACAGCCTGCTGCGGTTCCAGTTGCGCCCAGGCGCCGGCTGAGGTTTTTGGCCGTGCCTCAGGTCGACCAGCTGGCTGCGTGCACCTCCACGTCTAAGTGTGGAGAGGCGGCTAGTGCGCATGCGTGTGCCGATTTACCCCAGCCAGAGCCTAAGTCCAGTGTTTCGCCTAGTGAACATGCTCAGGCTGATAGTGCCATTTCTGAGGCTAAATCTCGCTTTACACGCTACAATATATCTTACGATATGTCGGCGGGGTCACATCGTAAGTGACGCACATGCGGCATCGTAGTGTGTGACAGGTACGTCCGATTGCGATTGAACGTTAAAACGTTCATCGCATACACGTCGTTGAATCCTGACGAATTGCACGTCGGGTTGTTCAATGTTCCCAAGGCAGCACACATCGCAGTGTGTGACACCCCGGGAACGATGAACAGATCTTACCTGCCTCCCGCGGCTCCAGCCGGCAATGTGGAAGGAAGGAGGTGGGCGGGATGTTTATGTGACGCCCTGGACTAGCCAGGTAGTCACATACATAACAACATGCACACTCCCCCCACCCTAGACAGTTACAACAGTCAGACAAAAACCCTTGTTGCCTCCCTCCAGAGTCTGATATCCACACCAGGTGGGGCGGAGCCAGGCGGTTGGCCCCACCCACCGAGGAGTTCACAGGCCTGGAGGTGGGAAAAGTGTGAGTTTAGTCTTGGAGGTGAAAGTGAGAGGAGTGAAGACTTGAGGTGTCTGGGTTGGAGCCCAGACACTGACAGCAAGGTTGGCAGAGCCGTAAGGACCGGGGTTGGGCATCGGCCTACCGGTACCGGACCGGGGAATGGAGTGAAGCTAAGCACACAGGCAGGGCCATCGGACTCCGACCAGGCTTGGAGCCGCCGTCAATAGTCAAATCCGAATGTGACAGGAACCCCCGGGGTTCCCTAACAACCAAGTCCCGATTGAAGGCAACCATCCACCCAGAGATGATATACAGCCACCACCACAGGCTAGAGATCCAAGGGCCAGCGCTTGCGGGCAAAACGGGCTCCTACGGCACCTATACGCCGGGGAGCGGACTATCGGTGGGCAACCACAGAAGTCAAGAACATTCTCAAAGGTGCAGGGAAAGACAGCCACCATCAGCCGTCTGGGGAGAGCACAACAACAACACTGCAGCCGGCTGCGGGACCCGTCCATCCGGCCGTTTTGGTTTACCTACGACTCTGTCAGTGATAGTCTGAGTGAGTACACCAGTGCTGTCCAGCACCATGCCGCGCAGTCCCTGCATCCCAGCCATCTGGCCTCCCCATTACACCATCGGGCCCCGGGATCACCAACCCCTGCCCATGGAGGGGACAACATCCTAGCTGCTCCCTACCATCTCTCCCGGGATCCCTGTTACCAGCAGCGGTGGTGCCCTTATCACCACAACCCATGGGTGGCGTTACGAACAATCTCCCTAAACATACCATCCCCATTTCACTCACTCTGAGGAGTGCTGCTCGAGTCCCCGGGTCCGGTCCACCGCTCGAGCCACCGAGCAGCAGCAGCAGAAGCCCCGGACCCGAGAGTGGCGATCGCGTCCCCTCTGCCCGCAACATTTACGTCCCGCTCATCTCCGCCCCTCCACTTCTTTTGGCCGGCTGCCGTGTGACGTCGATGTGACGCCGAACATCCCTCCCACTCCAGGAAGTGGACGTTCGCCGCCCACAGCGAGGTCGTATGGACGGATAAGTACGTGTGACGGGGGTTAATCGTTTGTGCAACACGGGCAACAAATTGCCCATTCCGCACATACGATGGGGGCGTTGCAAATCTTATACGATATCATATGCGAAATTGCAACGTGTAAAGCAGCCTTAAGTCTTCAGTTCGGGCTACAGCGCATGCTCCTATACTTAGTGCGAAAAGACTCTTTGCACAGGTACTGTGACTTCGTGCCGTGTCTAAGTCCTGTGTTGTGCCTAGTGAGCATGATCAGGCAGATAGTCATATTTCTGAAACTGTTGTTCTGGCTACTGAGCATGCTCAGGCACTTAGTGCATCAGAGGCTAGGTCCGGTAAGGACCCTACTGAGCATGTCCGTGAGGTGGCAGGCCCTGATAGGCCAGAGGGCATCAGGTGCCCTGATGATGTGGCCACTCCGGACTGGCTCGCTGAGGCCCACCCCTATGACACGGCACCACACCATTGGTCGTCAGACGATGACTGGTGAAGTGTTTGGGGCGTGGCTGCCATGAGGTCATCAATGATGCGCCGGTTCCGGATAGGCCGCTGGTGATGTCGCTGATGACATGGCACTCTGCTATTGGACCCTGGAGGTGCAATTGTGGTCCACCCTGGGTTTGGGGCGGACCCAGGTTATAAAAGGGGCTGGAGACAACATAGAGGTGCACAGTCTTCACATTTTCTCAGACAGATCACACCTCCATGTCAGAGCCTTATTGCGGCATAAGCCTGTGTTTGGAAGCGGTAGGTAGGGTTAGGCATCCGGTGCTTGTCACGCCAAGACACCTGTGGCTTAGCATGTAAGGGTCAGGCGCCGGTCTTCCACCTCCTACTGTCCAGTTTTGCTTGTGCAGCCCAGTGGAGATAACTGGGCTGCGGCTGCTGCGACTCCTGTCCGATTGTGCCCCCTACGCACACGGACAACGCACCTGCTGCGCCTCCTGTCCAAATGTGCCCCCTACGCACACGGACAACGCACCTGCTGCGCCACCTGTCCGGTTGTGCCTCCTACGCGCACGGACAGCGTACCCCCGGACCCCTGTGGAGTTAACAGGGTGTTCCTCGATTAGGTGTGTGAATCTACAATCCTCCTTGGCTTCCCAGTCAATGCTACTGGTGTGATCTCTTGGCCTGACGTGTCCTCTACACGTGGCCATTTGCATAGGGACCAGAAACGATAATCGGAGGACCGCTCGGCCTGTCGTGTCTGACACACTTGGCCGACAGGGTGCTATCGCAGCGGTCTTCTTGGTCAAAGATACCTGGTCACCATCTGGCCTGACGTGTTCCCTGCACACGTGGTCGGGGTTGCGCCAATTCCACCAAAACGCTAACTGGGTTGTCGTCCGGTCTGACGTGTCCCTACACAGGTGACCGGTTCCCTGGGTTATCTCAGAGCCATCCAGCTCAATAGTCTCCGCCTAACCCTCAGGTGCCAGCAGCTCATTTGTCATCTGGAGCACGGTGTGCCCCGACTGGCGATTAGGATATATACTCCCCGGTCCTAATCTGCCGGTCCCCCCGTAACAGGGTGATTGTTCTGCTTCATTAGGGAGCATGCTCGCCTAAGATGTAGCCAGTCGTATTTCCTGGTTCTGCAGTAAGTGCTCTTGGCTTCCATTGTGAACAGTTATCTAATCTTGGCTTCTCGAACCTGGACTGTAGCTGACTCTACCTTGCCCACTCCACTGACTTTGTCGTTACCTCCTGGCTTCTGACCTCAGACCTTCTCCTGACCACGTCTCCTCCTGCTCCTTTTATCCTATACATACTCTCCTGGTATCCTGACCCTCGGCCTGTTTCTTGATCTCATCTCTGCCTGCTCCCTGTGTCCTGTCGTGTCATCCTGGTTTCTGTTCCCAGCTTTCTGACTACCTCTCCATTCACAATGCATGTAAGTAGTATCTAGCACCACCTAGTGATTAGCATCACACTAACGCCATATAGTGTTGAGCAACACACTGCCCCTATATGTAAGTACCCCATACCATCTCTCTATATGTACTAGCTGCCCCTATATATAAATACCCACCACTATGCATACCATCTTGAAAATGGGCCCTAAAAAAATAATTGCCACCTTTCCAAAATTGTGGGTAAACAACTTTGTTTCCAGCATGTGATGATCCTTCAAACTCCCTTGTGGCAAGTAACAGGTGTGGGTATATAAAAATCACACCTGAAATCAGTTAAAAATGGGAGAAGGTGACTCAGTCATTGCATTGTGTGTCTGTGTGTGCCACACTAAGCATGGAGAACAGAAAGAGATAAAGAGAACAGTATTGAGGACTTGAGAACCAAAATTGTTGAAAAATATCAAGAATCTGAAAGTTACAAATCCATTTCCAAAGATCTTGATGTTCCTTTGTCCACCGTGTGAAACATAATTAAGATGTTTACAGTCTATGGTGCTGTAGGTAGTCTCCCTGGATGTGAACAGCAGTCAAAAATTGATGAAAGTTTATAACACAGGATAGTCTGGATGGTGTATAAGCCCCAATAAATTTCAAGAGCAATTCAAGCTGCAGCTCACAATCAAGATCCAAAGAAATTTCAGCTGTTCTGCAGCTCCGGGGCATCAGTGTCAGCATGAACTATCTGTCCACATCTGAATTAAATGAAATGCTATTGAGGTGACCCAGGAGGACCCTACTGCTGACACAGAGACAGAAAAAAAGCCAAATTGTACGTGAGGAAACAAAATCCTTCTGGGAAAGCCGTGAACAGATGAGACAAAGATAGAGCTTTATGGCAAAGCACATCATTATACTGTTTACTAAAAACAGAATGAGGCTTACAAAGTAAAAAACACAGCACCTACAGTCACACATGGTGGAAGACAAAGTTGTTTTCGGATATTTTGCTGCCTCTGGGGGCCTTAACTGTGTGCAAGGAATGTAGTGCCCAGTGTCAGAAAACTAGGTGTGCATCCTAGGTCAGGGGTCTCTAGCAGGACAATGACCAAAAACACTTCAAGAAGCCCCAGAAAAGGATGAAACAAAGTGCTGGAGAGATCTGAAGTGGCAGCAATGAGTCCGGATCTAAACCCCATTGACACTTGTGGAGAGATCTCAAAATTGCTGTTGGGAGAAGAGAAGAGAGGAGAGGAGAATGGATAGGAGAGGGGTGGGGAGGGGAGAGGAGAAGATAGGAAAAGGGAGGGAAGGGGAGGAGAGGAGAAGGGAGGGGAGGAGGGGAGAGGAGGGGAGGGTAGAGGAGGGGAGAGCAAAGGAGAGGGGAAGGGAGGAGAGGAGAGAAGAGGGGAGGAGAGGGGGAGAGGGTAGAGGAGGGGAAAGCAAAGGAGAGGGGAAGGGAGGGGAGGAGAGGAGAGGGGAGAGGGTAGAGGAGGGGAGAGCAAATGGGAGGGGAGGGGAGAGGAGAGAGGAGGGGAGGGGAGGAGAGGAGAGGAAAGGGGAGAGGAGAAGAGAGGAGAGGAGAGAGGAGAGGGTAGAGGAGGGGAGGGAGAGGAGGGGACAGCAGAGTAGAGGGGAGGGGAGGGGCAGGAGAGGGGAGGAGAGTAGAGGTGAGGAGGAAAGAAGAGAAGACGCCTTCAGATATCAGAGACTTGGAGACGTTTATAAGGAAAAGTCTGAGATTCCAGGTGAGAGGAGGGAGAAACTTGTGGATAGTTACAGAAGGCGACTGATGGAAGGGATTTATTGCAAAGGGTAAAGTGTGTGCAACCAAATATTAAGCTGAGAGGGCAACAATTGTGTCTGCCCCAATTTTGGGATTTTGTGTGGTTTGCCTTTTTCCCTCTATTTTTTGTGTTTTTCCTATACACACAAAGGACATAAACCCGTGTATATGAATAATGTGGAATTGTAGTAATTTTCTGGGAGAAAAAAATTATTTTATGGAGCAATTTAAGGTTGTCACCAGTATATTGTTTATTTATCTTTTTTGTTTTATTTTAGTACCTGATGATAATTTTCAGCCAAATGGGTTGAGCTGCCCGACCTGCCTGTCCGTCTATTCAAAGTGGTGCTACTCCAAGCAAACCATAGCGTGCACCGGAGAGGAGGACGCCTGCCTGCTCCAAACCAGCGAGTACTATGGTAAATGATAAGTCACCAAACTTTAAGCCTTTGTCCAAACTCTGACTTTCCAAAAATTCCAAAAAGGAGTCAAGTTGCCCCCGCAGGTGAAAGGAGGCATTACACCATCCTCCATGAAATCATCAATTGTAATACACAAACATGCTCCCTTGTAATCTGTTTTCTAAACCTATAAATTAAGTTTCTTTCGTACAATATATATTATTTACCATTTTACCTTATTTAATATTATTTTTATTTTTATTATAATATATTATTATAATATATTATATTATTATATATTTATTTTTACATTTAATTTAATTAATTTATTTACACATTATTTGTTTATTTATTTATTTATTTATTTTTGCAGCCCCCCATAAGGAGATCATTAGTTATTTTTTCATTTTATATACCGGTAATTTATTAAATAAATACTTAATGTATTTATTTATTTATTTACATTTGCAGCCTCCATAGGGAGATCATTACTTATTTTTGCATTTTAAAAAAATTATTTATTTCTTAATTTAAAAAAATATTTATTACTTTATTTATTTTTGTGACCCCCATAAGGAGACTACTAGTTATTTTCATACTTTAATTAATTAATTAATATATTTTTTAAATAATTAATTTATTTACTTTTGCACTCCTGATATGTAGATCATTAGTTAATTCTGCATTGTAATTAATAAATGTATTTCTTTATTAAATAATTAATGTATTTATTATTTATTTATTTATTTTTGTAGCCCTCATAAAAAGACCATGAAGTTGTGTTTACATTTTTTTTAAATTGTCTCTCCAGTAAAGGAGACAAACTCTAGCACAGCGCCACCTATTGGAAGTAGCGATCCTAAAAGTCACAAGTGGATTTTCGACAATCCTTTGTAATATGACTCAGGATATATAAGCCAGATCAGAATCCCAATTTGCAGACACGGTGTTTCGGGGTGCTTGCCCCTCGTCAGTGCAAAGTATGGGGGTGTCTGATCTGGCTCATGAGAAAGCTATGTGGGGACCACGGGGGAACACTATTCTCCTTAAGGAGACTTTGCAAGCCAGTCTGGCTGCCAGGTAAGGGGACTTATAGCTGCAATGCCCCTAAAATTCCACGGGGGAACACTATTCTCCTTAAGGAGATTTTGCAAGCCAGTCTGGCTGCCAGGTAAGGGGACTTATAGCTGCAATGCCCCTCTGGGAAATATTCAAATTGTCTCTCCAGTAAAGGAGACAAACTCTAGCACAGCGCCACCTATTGGAAGTAGCGATCCTAAAAGTCACAAGTGGATTTTCGACAATCCTTTGTAATATGACTCAGGATATATAAGCCAGATCAGAATCCCAATTTGCAGACACGGTGTTTCGGGGTGCTTGCCCCTCGTCAGTGCAAAGTATGGGGGTGTCTGATCTGGCTCATGAGAAAGCTATGTGGGGACCACGGGGGAACACTATTCTCCTTAAGGAGACTTTGCAAGCCAGTCTGGCTGCCAGGTAAGGGGACTTATAGCTGCAATGCCCCTAAAATTCCACGGGGGAACACTATTCTCCTTAAGGAGATTTTGCAAGCCAGTCTGGCTGCCAGGTAAGGGGACTTATAGCTGCAATGCCCCTCTGGGAAATATTCAAATTGTCTCTCCAGTAAAGGAGACAAACTCTAGCACAGCGCCACCTATTGGAAGTAGCGATCCTAAAAGTCACAAGTGGATTTTCGACAATCCTTTGTAATATGACTCAGGATATATAAGCCAGATCAGAATCCCAATTTGCAGACACGGTGTTTCGGGGTGCTTGCCCCTCGTCAGTGCAAAGTATGGGGGTGTCTGATCTGGCTCATGAGAAAGCTATGTGGGGACCACGGGGGAACACTATTCTCCTTAAGGAGACTTTGCAAGCCAGTCTGGCTGCCAGGTAAGGGGACTTATAGCTGCAATGCCCCTAAAATTCCACGGGGGAACACTATTCTCCTTAAGGAGATTTTGCAAGCCAGTCTGGCTGCCAGGTAAGGGGACTTATAGCTGCAATGCCCCTCTGGGAAATATTCAAATTGTCTCTCCAGTAAAGGAGACAAACTCTAGCACAGCGCCACCTATTGGAAGTAGCGATCCTAAAAGTCACAAGTGGATTTTCGACAATCCTTTGTAATATGACTCAGGATATATAAGCCAGATCAGAATCCCAATTTGCAGACACGGTGTTTCGGGGTGCTTGCCCCTCGTCAGTGCAAAGTATGGGGGTGTCTGATCTGGCTCATGAGAAAGCTATGTGGGGACCACGGGGGAACACTATTCTCCTTAAGGAGACTTTGCAAGCCAGTCTGGCTGCCAGGTAAGGGGACTTATAGCTGCAATGCCCCTAAAATTCCACGGGGGAACACTATTCTCCTTAAGGAGATTTTGCAAGCCAGTCTGGCTGCCAGGTAAGGGGACTTATAGCTGCAATGCCCCTCTGGGAAATATTCAAATTGTCTCTCCAGTAAAGGAGACAAACTCTAGCACAGCGCCACCTATTGGAAGTAGCGATCCTAAAAGTCACAAGTGGATTTTCGACAATCCTTTGTAATATGACTCAGGATATATAAGCCAGATCAGAATCCAAATTTGCAGACACGGTGTTTCGGGGTGCTTGCCCCTCGTCAGTGCAAAGTATGGGGGTGTCTGATCTGGCTCATGAGAAAGCTATGTGGGGACCACGGGGGAACACTATTCTCCTTAAGGAGACTTTGCAAGCCAGTCTGGCTGCCAGGTAAGGGGACTTATAGCTGCAATGCCCCTAAAATTCCACGGGGGAACACTATTCTCCTTAAGGAGATTTTGCAAGCCAGTCTGGCTGCCAGGTAAGGGGACTTATAGCTGCAATGCCCCTCTGGGAAATATTCAAATTGTCTCTCCAGTAAAGGAGACAAACTCTAGCACAGCGCCACCTATTGGAAGTAGCGATCCTAAAAGTCACAAGTGGATTTTCGACAATCCTTTGTAATATGACTCAGGATATATAAGCCAGATCAGAATCCCAATTTGCAGACACGGTGTTTCGGGGTGCTTGCCCCTCGTCAGTGCAAAGTATGGGGGTGTCTGATCTGGCTCATGAGAAAGCTATGTGGGGACCACGGGGGAACACTATTCTCCTTAAGGAGACTTTGCAAGCCAGTCTGGCTGCCAGGTAAGGGGACTTATAGCTGCAATGCCCCTAAAATTCCACGGGGGAACACTATTCTCCTTAAGGAGATTTTGCAAGCCAGTCTGGCTGCCAGGTAAGGGGACTTATAGCTGCAATGCCCCTCTGGGAAATATTCAAATTGTCTCTCCAGTAAAGGAGACAAACTCTAGCACAGCGCCACCTATTGGAAGTAGCGATCCTAAAAGTCACAAGTGGATTTTCGACAATCCTTTGTAATATGACTCAGGATATATAAGCCAGATCAGAATCCCAATTTGCAGACACGGTGTTTCGGGGTGCTTGCCCCTCGTCAGTGCAAAGTATGGGGGTGTCTGATCTGGCTCATGAGAAAGCTATGTGGGGACCACGGGGGAACACTATTCTCCTTAAGGAGACTTTGCAAGCCAGTCTGGCTGCCAGGTAAGGGGACTTATAGCTGCAATGCCCCTAAAATTCCACGGGGGAACACTATTCTCCTTAAGGAGATTTTGCAAGCCAGTCTGGCTGCCAGGTAAGGGGACTTATAGCTGCAATGCCCCTCTGGGAAATATTCAAATTGTCTCTCCAGTAAAGGAGACAAACTCTAGCACAGCGCCACCTATTGGAAGTAGCGATCCTAAAAGTCACAAGTGGATTTTCGACAATCCTTTGTAATATGACTCAGGATATATAAGCCAGATCAGAATCCCAATTTGCAGACACGGTGTTTCGGGGTGCTTGCCCCTCGTCAGTGCAAAGTATGGGGGTGTCTGATCTGGCTCATGAGAAAGCTATGTGGGGACCACGGGGGAACACTATTCTCCTTAAGGAGACTTTGCAAGCCAGTCTGGCTGCCAGGTAAGGGGACTTATAGCTGCAATGCCCCTAAAATTCCACGGGGGAACACTATTCTCCTTAAGGAGATTTTGCAAGCCAGTCTGGCTGCCAGGTAAGGGGACTTATAGCTGCAATGCCCCTCTGGGAAATATTCAAATTGTCTCTCCAGTAAAGGAGACAAACTCTAGCACAGCGCCACCTATTGGAAGTAGCGATCCTAAAAGTCACAAGTGGATTTTCGACAATCCTTTGTAATATGACTCAGGATATATAAGCCAGATCAGAATCCCAATTTGCAGACACGGTGTTTCGGGGTGCTTGCCCCTCGTCAGTGCAAAGTATGGGGGTGTCTGATCTGGCTCATGAGAAAGCTATGTGGGGACCACGGGGGAACACTATTCTCCTTAAGGAGACTTTGCAAGCCAGTCTGGCTGCCAGGTAAGGGGACTTATAGCTGCAATGCCCCTAAAATTCCACGGGGGAACACTATTCTCCTTAAGGAGATTTTGCAAGCCAGTCTGGCTGCCAGGTAAGGGGACTTATAGCTGCAATGCCCCTCTGGGAAATATTCAAATTGTCTCTCCAGTAAAGGAGACAAACTCTAGCACAGCGCCACCTATTGGAAGTAGCGATCCTAAAAGTCACAAGTGGATTTTCGACAATCCTTTGTAATATGACTCAGGATATATAAGCCAGATCAGAATCCCAATTTGCAGACACGGTGTTTCGGGGTGCTTGCCCCTCGTCAGTGCAAAGTATGGGGGTGTCTGATCTGGCTCATGAGAAAGCTATGTGGGGACCACGGGGGAACACTATTCTCCTTAAGGAGACTTTGCAAGCCAGTCTGGCTGCCAGGTAAGGGGACTTATAGCTGCAATGCCCCTAAAATTCCACGGGGGAACACTATTCTCCTTAAGGAGATTTTGCAAGCCAGTCTGGCTGCCAGGTAAGGGGACTTATAGCTGCAATGCCCCTCTGGGAAATATTCAAATTGTCTCTCCAGTAAAGGAGACAAACTCTAGCACAGCGCCACCTATTGGAAGTAGCGATCCTAAAAGTCACAAGTGGATTTTCGACAATCCTTTGTAATATGACTCAGGATATATAAGCCAGATCAGAATCCCAATTTGCAGACACGGTGTTTCGGGGTGCTTGCCCCTCGTCAGTGCAAAGTATGGGGGTGTCTGATCTGGCTCATGAGAAAGCTATGTGGGGACCACGGGGGAACACTATTCTCCTTAAGGAGACTTTGCAAGCCAGTCTGGCTGCCAGGTAAGGGGACTTATAGCTGCAATGCCCCTAAAATTCCACGGGGGAACACTATTCTCCTTAAGGAGATTTTGCAAGCCAGTCTGGCTGCCAGGTAAGGGGACTTATAGCTGCAATGCCCCTCTGGGAAATATTCAAATTGTCTCTCCAGTAAAGGAGACAAACTCTAGCACAGCGCCACCTATTGGAAGTAGCGATCCTAAAAGTCACAAGTGGATTTTCGACAATCCTTTGTAATATGACTCAGGATATATAAGCCAGATCAGAATCCCAATTTGCAGACACGGTGTTTCGGGGTGCTTGCCCCTCGTCAGTGCAAAGTATGGGGGTGTCTGATCTGGCTCATGAGAAAGCTATGTGGGGACCACGGGGGAACACTATTCTCCTTAAGGAGACTTTGCAAGCCAGTCTGGCTGCCAGGTAAGGGGACTTATAGCTGCAATGCCCCTAAAATTCCACGGGGGAACACTATTCTCCTTAAGGAGATTTTGCAAGCCAGTCTGGCTGCCAGGTAAGGGGACTTATAGCTGCAATGCCCCTCTGGGAAATATTCAAATTGTCTCTCCAGTAAAGGAGACAAACTCTAGCACAGCGCCACCTATTGGAAGTAGCGATCCTAAAAGTCACAAGTGGATTTTCGACAATCCTTTGTAATATGACTCAGGATATATAAGCCAGATCAGAATCCCAATTTGCAGACACGGTGTTTCGGGGTGCTTGCCCCTCGTCAGTGCAAAGTATGGGGGTGTCTGATCTGGCTCATGAGAAAGCTATGTGGGGACCACGGGGGAACACTATTCTCCTTAAGGAGACTTTGCAAGCCAGTCTGGCTGCCAGGTAAGGGGACTTATAGCTGCAATGCCCCTAAAATTCCACGGGGGAACACTATTCTCCTTAAGGAGATTTTGCAAGCCAGTCTGGCTGCCAGGTAAGGGGACTTATAGCTGCAATGCCCCTCTGGGAAATATTCAAATTGTCTCTCCAGTAAAGGAGACAAACTCTAGCACAGCGCCACCTATTGGAAGTAGCGATCCTAAAAGTCACAAGTGGATTTTCGACAATCCTTTGTAATATGACTCAGGATATATAAGCCAGATCAGAATCCCAATTTGCAGACACGGTGTTTCGGGGTGCTTGCCCCTCGTCAGTGCAAAGTATGGGGGTGTCTGATCTGGCTCATGAGAAAGCTATGTGGGGACCACGGGGGAACACTATTCTCCTTAAGGAGACTTTGCAAGCCAGTCTGGCTGCCAGGTAAGGGGACTTATAGCTGCAATGCCCCTAAAATTCCACGGGGGAACACTATTCTCCTTAAGGAGATTTTGCAAGCCAGTCTGGCTGCCAGGTAAGGGGACTTATAGCTGCAATGCCCCTCTGGGAAATATTCAAATTGTCTCTCCAGTAAAGGAGACAAACTCTAGCACAGCGCCACCTATTGGAAGTAGCGATCCTAAAAGTCACAAGTGGATTTTCGACAATCCTTTGTAATATGACTCAGGATATATAAGCCAGATCAGAATCCCAATTTGCAGACACGGTGTTTCGGGGTGCTTGCCCCTCGTCAGTGCAAAGTATGGGGGTGTCTGATCTGGCTCATGAGAAAGCTATGTGGGGACCACGGGGGAACACTATTCTCCTTAAGGAGACTTTGCAAGCCAGTCTGGCTGCCAGGTAAGGGGACTTATAGCTGCAATGCCCCTAAAATTCCACGGGGGAACACTATTCTCCTTAAGGAGATTTTGCAAGCCAGTCTGGCTGCCAGGTAAGGGGACTTATAGCTGCAATGCCCCTCTGGGAAATATTCAAATTGTCTCTCCAGTAAAGGAGACAAACTCTAGCACAGCGCCACCTATTGGAAGTAGCGATCCTAAAAGTCACAAGTGGATTTTCGACAATCCTTTGTAATATGACTCAGGATATATAAGCCAGATCAGAATCCCAATTTGCAGACACGGTGTTTCGGGGTGCTTGCCCCTCGTCAGTGCAAAGTATGGGGGTGTCTGATCTGGCTCATGAGAAAGCTATGTGGGGACCACGGGGGAACACTATTCTCCTTAAGGAGACTTTGCAAGCCAGTCTGGCTGCCAGGTAAGGGGACTTATAGCTGCAATGCCCCTAAAATTCCACGGGGGAACACTATTCTCCTTAAGGAGATTTTGCAAGCCAGTCTGGCTGCCAGGTAAGGGGACTTATAGCTGCAATGCCCCTCTGGGAAATATTCAAATTGTCTCTCCAGTAAAGGAGACAAACTCTAGCACAGCGCCACCTATTGGAAGTAGCGATCCTAAAAGTCACAAGTGGATTTTCGACAATCCTTTGTAATATGACTCAGGATATATAAGCCAGATCAGAATCCCAATTTGCAGACACGGTGTTTCGGGGTGCTTGCCCCTCGTCAGTGCAAAGTATGGGGGTGTCTGATCTGGCTCATGAGAAAGCTATGTGGGGACCACGGGGGAACACTATTCTCCTTAAGGAGACTTTGCAAGCCAGTCTGGCTGCCAGGTAAGGGGACTTATAGCTGCAATGCCCCTAAAATTCCACGGGGGAACACTATTCTCCTTAAGGAGATTTTGCAAGCCAGTCTGGCTGCCAGGTAAGGGGACTTATAGCTGCAATGCCCCTCTGGGAAATATTCAAATTGTCTCTCCAGTAAAGGAGACAAACTCTAGCACAGCGCCACCTATTGGAAGTAGCGATCCTAAAAGTCACAAGTGGATTTTCGACAATCCTTTGTAATATGACTCAGGATATATAAGCCAGATCAGAATCCCAATTTGCAGACACGGTGTTTCGGGGTGCTTGCCCCTCGTCAGTGCAAAGTATGGGGGTGTCTGATCTGGCTCATGAGAAAGCTATGTGGGGACCACGGGGGAACACTATTCTCCTTAAGGAGACTTTGCAAGCCAGTCTGGCTGCCAGGTAAGGGGACTTATAGCTGCAATGCCCCTAAAATTCCACGGGGGAACACTATTCTCCTTAAGGAGATTTTGCAAGCCAGTCTGGCTGCCAGGTAAGGGGACTTATAGCTGCAATGCCCCTCTGGGAAATATTCAAATTGTCTCTCCAGTAAAGGAGACAAACTCTAGCACAGCGCCACCTATTGGAAGTAGTGACTTTTAGGATCGCTACTTCCAATAGGTGGCGCTGTGCTAGAGTTTGTCTCCTTTACTGGAGAGACAATTTGAATATTTCCCAGAGGGGCATTGCAGCTATAAGTCCCCTTACCTGGCAGCCAGACTGGCTTGCAAAATCTCCTTAAGGAGAATAGTGTTCCCCCGTGGAATTTTAGGGGCATTGCATTTTTTTTAAGTTATTTATTTATTTATTTATTAATTAAATGCTTAATTATTTGTTTATTTATTTATTTTTGCAGCCCCCATACAGAGATCATTAGTTTGTTTTTTTTGCCTAGTTTATTTTTTATTTATTTATTTTTGCAGCCCTCATAAGGAGACCACTAGCTATTTTTGCATTTTAATTAATAAATTTCAATATTTTTAAAATACATAATTCATTTATAATTTATTGATTTTTGCAGCCCCCATAAGAAAATCATTAGTTATATTTTTGCATTTTAATTGATTAATTAATTTACTTAATAAATAATTAATGTATTACTTTTTTTTTGCAGCCCCATAAGGAGATCATTACTTCTTTTTGAATTTTTTATGATTTTATTTATTTTTTATTTGTTTATTCATTCATTCATTTATTTATTTTTGCAGCCCCATAAGATCATTAGTTATTTTTGCAATTTAATGAATTAATGAAATAATGTATTATTTATTTAATTATTTTTGCAGCCCCATAAGAAAATTGCTAGTTATTTTTGCAATTTTATTTAATTTATTAAATAATTATTTATTTATTTATTTTTGCAGTCCCCATAAGGAGATCATTACTTCTTTTTGCATTTTTTATGATTTTATTTATTTTTTATTTGTTTATTCATTCATTCATTTATTTATTTATTTTTGCAGCCCCCATAAAGAAATTGTTAGCTATGTTTGCATTTTAATTAATTCATTAATTCAATAATGTATGTATTAAATAATTAGTTTATAATTTATTTATTTTTGCAGCCCCATGAGGAGATCATTAGTTACTTTTGCAATTTAATGAATTAATGAATGAATGAAATTATTTATTATTTATTTAATTATTTTTGCAGCCCCATAAGAAAATTGCTAGTTATTTTTGCAATTTTATTTAATTTATTAAATAATTATTTATTTATTTATTTATTTATTATTTTTGCAGTCCCCATAAGGAGATCATTAGTTATTTTTGCAATTTAATGAATTAATGAAATAATTTATTATTTATTTAATTATTTTTGGAGCCCCATAAGAAAATTGCTAGGTATTTTTCCAATTTTATTTAATTTATTAAATAATTATTTATTTATTTATTTATTTTTGCAGTCCCCATAAGGAGATCATTAGTTATTTTTGCTTTTTAATTTATTAATTTATTTACATAATACGTTTATTATTTATTTATTTATTTATTTTTTGCAGCCCCCATCAGGAGATCATTAGCGATTCGGGGATGCGCCACAAAAAGCATCTGCTCTCTCGGCACCCAGTGGATAAGATTTGGCACCTTGAAAATGAAGTTCAAGTATTCATGTGTGTTTAGCGGTGTTACATGTCTACACACCGGCCTTATCACTCGTATCACTGTTGCACTTGCAGTTGTAAAATATATGTATGTTTCTTAAAAAAAAAAAAAAAAGTAACGAACACTGGTTCAGTGTAAATATTGACACAGATGATATAAAGAATGCATAAAAAAATAATATATATTATTGTATTCCTGTATATTACTCACCAAATCTGTGCACTAGTGTAAAAAAGAAAAAGGGGGGAGGCTCCTGCTGCAGCAGTTGCACATTTTATACTGAGTAAGAGAAAAGGTGACATGGCTAATTTCTTATAGATTTCTTTTTCCTTCCCCTTTGGTTGGATTTCTTTTTAACCTTTCTTTTTTTCCATCTCACATTTAGAAAAATTCAACTGAAGTTCCATCAATAAATATTTATTATTTGCATTAAATGTTTTGTAACTTTCATTTCCGGTTTTATTCATTATTTGTGTCTAAAGTTACATAAAAATTGCTGCTTATTCCCTTTTTTGAAGGATCAATTCACGGTGGGAGCTCAGACTATAAAGAGTTAAAGGGTCATTCCTAAAATGACTGTTCTCAGTTTTGTGTACACAGAGCATTAATCATGTTGACCTATATTGATTTGTGGGTATCACACCCCTTTAAATGGTTGTATTTGAGTTTAAAAATATGTTTTTTGCAAAATAAGTTCAATTAAAACTAAGCCATTTAGCTTTTACAAGCTTTTATTTTCAATCCATATTGTTGGCTACAGAATGAGCAAACTGAAAATCAATCAGTGAGCTCACTCTAGGCTTTTCTTTTTCTAACCATTCAATAATTATAATTTTTCAACTTTTATGTTGTCTGTAGTCATATATTAGCCCAGAAGAGTTTTGTAAAAACACATATAAAAGTTGCAAACTTTCCTGATAGAATGAGCTCACTGCCAGATTCTCAGTAAACTCTTTCTGCAGTTTGCAACATGGAAGGAAACAAAGAGCATGTAATCTGCAAACGGTACAAGAATTGTATTAAAATGCCATTATTTAAGATGGTCCATAACTTATAAGGAAACCAATTGCGTATGGAGTCGTATAGTGAAGCATATGCTAGCTCTGCCAATCAATTCCAAGTTCCAATTTGGGTCAACTCTAACATATATAAAATATATTATATATTATATTATTATACAATACATTATTACAATATATTATTATATTATTATATTATTATACATTATTATATATTATTATACATTATTATATTATTATATATTATTATTATTATATAAATTATTATACATTATTATTATATTATTATTATTATATTATTATACATTATTATATTATTATATTATTATTATTATACATTATTATATTATTATATATTATTATTATTATTATACATTATTATTATATTATTATATTATACAATATATTATTATATTATTATACAATATATTTTTTCATAAGTGTAAGGTTACTAGGATGAGGAATGGAAATGCCATGGTCACTGTATTATAAACCTAAAATATATGCATATAATCTTATGATCACCCTATAACAGATCGATACATGATGGATCCATTATATGGCCATATTCACTTCACATGCTGTCAACTAAATCCTGTATTTAATAAATCTTAAAGTTTACAGTAAGCGGTATTTTTTGTTTATTATTATTAATAATAATAATAATAATAATAATAATAATAATTTATTACATTTACATAAAACTAATCAGATTATCAATAAATACATTTTTAGATCATTTTTACACTTTGTATTGGATTTTTAATTTTTTTTAAATTACATTATAGTCCTGTGGTATCCGACTGTAGAATGTCCCAGCGTTTTGCTTCACAAACCACTCCCTGATCTTCTATTATTCCTGCTTAGTGTATTTGGTATCCTATGAATCTCCTCTGCTTGGTTTTGATCCCTTTCCCTTTAGGACCCTGTGGAGTTCCTCACCTCTTCAGCTATTTTTCATCAGCACTTCCTTTGGTGTATTTATATATCCTCATTTACCCTTACTCAGTGCTGATGGTGGGTCTAATACCCTGAACAAGTGTTCAGTGAAAGCAGCCGGCTTGTATTCATCTGGAGAAACTTTGTTGTTGTTTTGTTGCAGATTCTCGGGTGGTGAGGGAAGCCAGAGGTCAGGTATCCTGCTCGGCGCATAGGTGAGGAACTTATCTCAGGTGGTGAGGGAAGCCAGAGGTCAGGTATCCTGCTCGGCACATAGGTGAGGAACTTATCTCAGGTGGTGAGGGAAGCCAGAGGTCAGGTATCCTGCTCGGCGCATAGGTGAGGAACTTATCTCAGGTGGTGAGGGAAGCCAGGGGTCAGGCATCCTGCTCGGCACATAGGTGAGGAACTTATCTTGTGTGGTGAAGGAAGCCAGGGGTCATGTATCCAGCTAAGCACATAGGTGTGGAACTTATGTTGGGTGGTGAGGGAAGCCAGGGGCCAGGTATCCTTCTCGGCGCATAGGTGTGGAACTTATCTTGGGTGGTGAGGAAAGCCAGGGGTCAGGTATCCTGCTTGGCGCATAGGTGCAGAACTTATCTTGGGTGGTGAGGGAAGCCAGAGGTCTGGTATCCTGCTCGGCGCATAGGTGAGGAACTTATCTCACGTGGTGAGGGACGCCAGGGGTCAGGTATGCTGCTCGGCGCATAGGTGCGAAACTTATCTCGGGTGGTGATGGAAGCCAGAGGTCACGTATCCTGCTCCATATAGGTGAGGAACTTATCTCGGGTGGTGAGGGAAGCCAGGGGTCAGGTATCCTGCTCGGCACATAGATGAGGAACTTATCTCGGGTGGTGAGGGAAGACAGAGGTTAGGTATCCTGCTCGGCACATAGGTGAGGAACTTATCTCGGGTGGTGAGGGAAGCCAGAGGTCAGGTATCCTGCTCAGCACATAGGTGAGGAACTTATCTCGGGTGTTGAGGGACCCCAAGGCCCAACGGTAAGCTTGGTAAGGAATCACCATCTCCCCCTTCCCTAGACACCGGGTATCCCTTCCCTTTCACTTGGTACTTCTCCGTACCTAGAGTGACATTTTTAGATGCAGGAGAACAAGGAAAAACACAGACTGAGGAGATATATCTGAAAGAAAATCTTAAATTATTGATAATTCCTTACCAAAATTTCCACACTCCTTTTTTTGTGGGATTCCAATTTCCAGCATACTCAACACTTACAAGAAGAAATCTCAACATTTTTTGTCTTCAGAAAGGTTCTTTTGTGTAGGAATCAATTAGGTCATCTGACGAGTAATGAATGGACTCTTCATAGGAATGAATGAACTCTACATAAGAATGAATAGACTCTCATTGTCCCACTCCACTCGAAGTATTATAGGCACCATTTGCATCTTAGCGAAAAATTGTAATCAATCTTTAGAGAATTCTTCACAGCCATCATAATAATTAGAGACTAGTGATATATTTCCAAATCGTAGTATATAGAATTTCACCAAAATTTGCGAGAACTTTGGATTTGCTCGAATTTTTTGATAGCTTTTAAGATTAGGGCAAAGGTTACAAATCCAAAAAAGTCCTGAGAACCTCTCTTCTCATCTGTCTTGGCGCCATGGCTCCACTCTCGCTTCTCCACTGGCTGAGGTCTTCTCTTCTGTCTTCACTCTAACCCTGTTGAGTAGCTTAATGACGTCTCGTAAGGCCAAGTCAGTGCCGGAGATGTGGAAGAAGAAAGTGGATGGAAGACGGAAGAGAGAAAACTTGAGAGCCGGAGAGGGGAATCAAGCCAGTGGAAGACCGGAGGTGAGGCAGGGTAGGGGAGTGTCGAAGAGAGTATGGTTTTATCTTTTAACCCCATCATTTATCCTGTTCTGTGCTCTAGAGTGATCACAGAGAACAATAAATGGCTTTTATCGGCAATACTGTTGTAGGAAAATGTCCCGGCCAAATTTGAGCGTAACTTATAAGTCAAATTTCAGCAGTTTTGGTCACCCTTAATAGTATGGTACACTTGTCACTGTCTCCTCTCTGGCTTCGTGTCCTTGGTTATTGCTCAACTGAATGGGTCTTAGGAGTAGGCAGGATCGTCATCACCAATGGTGTTACACACCTGTCCAGGATACAGTCTTTTCTCCCCTCACCTCAGTCCACTGGACTCTGTTGTTGGACTTTGCTGTTCTCCACGTCAGGCTTTGCAGGGGGTCCAGCATGCTCCTATGTGATCATCTCTTTAGGCCTATATAAGACTCATTAAGACACATACATATCTCAGTATTAAGACTTTTATTTTCCTAAATCCTTTCTGTTTGTGCCTTTCAGTACCTGTGCTACCTGCTTCCGGGCTTCCAGTACCTTTACGATCAGAATCCTGTCTGCCTGCGGCTTACAATGCCTCTGCTACCGGTCTCCTGCTTGCAACTTCCAGTACTTTTGTTACTTACATCCTGGTCTCCTGTCTGCCTATGGCTTCCAATACCTCTGCCACCAGTATTCTGTTTGCCTGCAGCTTCCAGTACCACTGCTACTGTTCTGCTGCCTGCTTGTGGCTTTCAGTACCTTTGCTACATGCTTCATTGTCTCCTATATGCCTGTGGTTTCTAGTATCTTTGCTATGTACGTCCTGGTGTCCTGCCTGCCTACAGCGTCCAGTACCTCAGCCACCAGTCTTATGTTTGCCTACAGCTTCCAGTACCACTACTACCAGTCCTCTACCTGCCTTTCATTAGCTCTGTTACATATTCCTTGTCTCCTGTATGCCTGTGGTCTCCCGTACCTCTGCTTTCACTCTCCCGGGTGCCTCACCTGCCTGCTTTGGGTGCATTTTCTGTGTTTAAAGGAAATCTTTACAATGAATTTCACCCCTCATACTATTTATATGTGCATGGAGCTCTTTCAAAGACAAAGTCCAGCAATACTTTTACATGCTCAGTCCATTCCTCTGTTACTGAGAAGTCTGCATTTGAAGTTCTATGCAAATGAGGCTGTAGTTCTAAAGCCTCTGTCACTCCAGCTCTATTCCCCTTCCACCACCGCCTCTTCCTGTTTATCTGACAGATTTTATGCTGTGTGACTGTCAAGCTTCCACTAGGGGTGCAGGGACTTAGTGGAGATTGAACTCCAAAGTGCAATAATACAAAGCCCACCAGAGGTCGATAGCACAAGGGTAAAAGTAGTCAGATAATCCAAAGTCAAACTGGGATGTCACGTCAATACAGGGGAGTGAGCAAGCTGAAGTCAAATGGAAGCAAGGGGCTCAGAAGCTGAAAGTCACGTAAAGAGCCAAGGAGGAGCAGTGCCGTAGTCAGGGGACATTACCGAGGTCAGAGGCCAGGAGAACACGTAAGTACAAAGGTAGGGGTGGAGGCAGAGACATGGGATGGGACTAGGGTCAGATAGTCAGATAGACAGGGTGGAGAGAAAGTTCAAGGGGAACGGTGGTCAGGGAGAGGAAAGCTAGGTAGCAGGACAGATCAGAGCAACTCACAGATACCAGTGTGCACGTTGCAGAGCAGGAACTATTACTGGTAGCGTCCCGGAGGAGTCCACACCATAATAAAGCAGTGAGAGTCCCGGAACGAGGCACGACCGAACAGACCCCTCCCACCTGACTTAACGCTATCAGAGCCAAGAAGTAGTTGTGACAGTGTCTTCCTGCAAAAGAGACCTCAGACAAGCAGGAGGAGCCGGCGCAAAGCATAGAGCTGGAGTGACAGAGGCTTCAGAGCTACGAATAGCTCTTCAGCCCCATTTGCATATCAATTCGTACACTGATTTCTCAGTAATGTAGGAACAAACTCCTTTTCAACATGGAAGCACCTAAGGATTTGTGATTGACACCAAAGTCATCTCCAAATAAGTTGTCTTTTGCTTTATTATTGGGTCACAAAGCCCATTGGTAGACCCGCTCATGATTTGGTGGGCCTATCTAATCCTGTAGTTCATGGCTAAATAACCAAAAATGCTCAATTTTGGATTTTGGTTCTTAGACCTTCTACAAAAACTTACACATTTTGGATTTTTTTACTTTTAATTAGAGAATGTATGTGTTGAACAAACAATAAAACATTGACGAGTGGGAAAAAGAAATCTTTTGGCGGATTAGTAGAAGCAAAGATGGATGTTTGTCGTGAGTGTAGCGCGTAATACTGAAGGACACAGACACTCGACACATTAGAAGCACGGGATTCCTCCTGTTGACCCAAATAAGTCACCTGATGTTGTAGTCCTGTGGTGGCCCAAATTCGAGAAGGTGGAGGAGCCATCCCATAAAAAAATCGGGCATGAGATACCCTAGTTGTGTCAATCGAATTTTTTTGCATTTTTTTTGTAAAGTTTGTTTTTGTCCCTTTTTGTCTCATCGATCCCTCACTAATCACTAAAGATGAAAACTTCCCTTAAAATATAAAAGCCTTCCCATAACACATAATAAAGGTTCACATCGGCTCACGTCACATCAGTCAATCAATAATGAATGCTGAAAACATGAAAAGGCACAAGGCATTTCAAAATGGGAATACGATCCACGTGAAATGGTTTGCAAGAAGCAAATGCAACCTACTGTGGGTCTACTGAAAAAATGGGTTCCCCATTATTAGAAAAATATGGCCGCCTTTTGTCTAAACTGTTCATAGGTTGTGCACAGTATTGAGATGTAATACCGGACAGGGCCTGTGGACATGGATGGCGCTGTTTCTAGCAGAAAATAAGTATATTTTTCTTAAGTGGTACAACCTCTGTAAACTTTCAATGAAGGGTTTAGATTTAGGGGTGACCCTTAGACATTAAATTAACCAATCAATAGATTTCTTTTGTCGCATTGGGCAAACATTTCGGGATTAAGATTAAGGTCATCTGGTTGAGGGTTAATTGTAGCTTGATAATACAAGATTTACAGTCAGGTTTAGAGATGAGCGAATTTGCCAAAGTTCAAATTCGACAAATGTGTTCGAATTTGGCCAGAAAATTTGACTGGCATCAAACTAATTTGTTGCAAATCTGCTGGAAAAGGGTCCCCTTTCCTTGGTGTTCCCATTCTTCCCTTTCCTACCACTGCCGCTCCAACAATCAGCTTATTTTTATTCTCTCTTCTACACAAGTTGCAACCCACGTGACGGTGTGGGGCTAGAGAAGAACAGCAGTACTATAGGCCTTTACTTCCCTCTTATGTGTTTGACCCATTTCAATTTTGGGCCTCTGGTGCTATCATTTTTCACTAGGTGCAGGTGTGAAGCATGTTTTTGTCGTCAATATTGTGCATCGCATTCTCTATGACCAAAAAACGGCTCAATGCTTGTCCTTAACATGAGTTTCAACCCATGTGATGGTGTGGGGCTAGAGAAGAATGACAGTACCATAGGTCTTTTGCTTTCTCTTATATATTCTATTCTCTTCTGTTTCGGGCTTCTGACGCTGACATTTTTCACTAAGCAAAGGGCATGAAGCACGTCTTTGGCGTTAATATTGTGCATTGCATTCTGTATGACCAAGAATGGCTCAATGCTTTTCCTTAACACAAGTTGCAACCCATGTGACGGTGTGGGGCTAGAGAAGAACGACAGTACCATAGGTCTTTTGCTTTCTCTTATATATTCTACTCTCTTCTGTTTCGGGCTTCTGACGCTGACATTTTTCACTAAAGGGCATGAAGAACGTCTTTGGTGTCAATATTGTACATTGCATTCTGTATGACCAAGAATGGCTCAAAGCTTGTCCTTAACATGAGTTGCAACCCACATGATGGTGTGGGGCTAGAGAAGAATGACAGTACCATAGGCCTTTTCTTTTCTCTTAAATTTCCTATTCTCTTCTGTTTCAGGCCTACTGCACTGCTGCTTGTCACTAGAAACAGGGCGTAAAACACGTCTTTAGCATCAACAATGTGCATTACATTCTATATGACCAAGAATGGCTCAATGCTTGTCCTTAACACAAGTTGCAACCCACGTGACGGTGTGGGGCTAGAGAAGAACGACAGTACCATAGGCCTTTTCTTTTCTCTTATATTTCCTATTCTCTTCTGTTTCAGGCCTACTGCGCTGCTGCTTGTCACTAGAAACAGGGCGTAAAACACGTCTTTAGCATCAACAATGTGCATTACATTCTATATGACCAAGAATGGCTCAATGCTTGTGCTTAACGTGAGTTGCAACCCACGTGACAGTGTGGGGCTAGAGAAGAACGGCAGTGGCATATACCTCGAAATAGAAGAAAAAAGAATGGAAGAATGGCAGTAGCAAGACAAGTATGAGGAGGGCCAAATAGAGGTGTGTATAAGACTTTTTTTGTAAACCCTCCCTGGTACCCAAGACCAAGATGTAGCAAAATTTTTGCATAAATCAAATTGTAAAATCATTTGGATTTTTTGGAAGTTTTGATTTGTAACAAAATGATTCGCTCATCTCTCATTTTTAGGGTTGGGTTTAAGAGTAACCCTAACTCTATGCCCTTTAAGAGTAGCTGCGGCATCCTTTTCAGTGCAAAGATTTGGGTATAGGATTATTGGTAACAGAAAATGTTAATAGTTTTTGTAAATATTGTGATTACGTTGCAGTGTTAGTGTGCGGTATCTTTAAATTGCATGCTCATAGGCCAATATTTTTTTTCTTCAGTCATGGTATTAACACTAACTGGAGGCTGGCGCCATAGCAGACATGTATATGGTATCCTGCAGTGAAGTCTTGTCTCATGCACAGCATATTCATATCAATGCACACAATAAAGTGCTTAAGATTAAAAAATAAACTGATAAAGACATAAATAATAATTCCAGGAAATGTTGTGCGCCCGCTGTTCAAACCTGGTAAAATTTGAATGCGCTCAGTTAACACAGCGGCACATTGTAGAAGTGTAGAGCCCCGCCCACGAGGAGCCAGCTAGAATAGAACTTTTGAGATTGCAACAGCTACCAGCATAATGAAGACACCGGAATGAATGGTGGAGCCAAGGTTTGAGCATCTGATTTCTGTTTGGAGTTTGACCCCCCCATAGTTATGGCTTTGGCTTCCAAGATCGCATATTGCTTTAGTTCCACATCCACGGAAAGCATTTTTGCTGTATTTGGCTCCTGAAAAACATGAAAATTATCAACAATTGAAAAAGCTAAGTGCAGAGTTCAGCAGTCACATAGAGGATCAATGGACCTGTCTATTTTAGAGGCCCTGAAATGCCCCGTTGAGGATTCGAGTACCCTGTAATATGAGCTTTATGGGAGTTTTCTAAATTAAACGTTCTATCAGTTTGTAGGCGGAGTCGTATAATCGTGTCTTAAGGCTTAAAATGGACATAAAATGTACAACTTTTTGGTCTATGGATGACCGAACAGATAAAAGCCCATGACTTTTGCTCATAAAGTACCTGTATATACGTGACTCATGAAGATACACTTGTTTTCTTGTCCGGTGCAATCAATTTTTTCTTTGGTGAGACACCAGTCCGAATCGTGGGCCGTGCAGCTAGAACAAGTCAGTCCGTTCCGACGACCTTCATCAGGAGGCACTGGAAAAGGCACACAGCTATGTCAGTGAGGCGCAAATTCATGGTTCTGAAGAAAATCCACCACCTTCTTCCACCTGCTCGCTGGGTCCATTACATCGCATGTAGAAGAAGGAACTCTGATCAGATAAAGCCAAAGTAAACCTTTTTGTGCTGAATACTAACAATGCACATCCCCCTGAAAACACCCTCCCCACTGTCACACATGGTGGTGGCAGCATTATGCTGTGAGGAGACTTTTCTTCAGCAGGGGCAGGGAAGCTTTTCAGAGTTAATGGGAAGAAAGATGAAGCTAAATACAAGGAAATCCTGGAGATAAACCTGTTGGAGGCTGCAAAAGACTTGAAACCGGGGCATAGGTTCAACTTCCAGCAGGACAACGACCGTCAACATCCTACGAAAGCTACAATGGAGGCACAGGGGGCTACCAGCCGCAACGCTTATTTCAGCATGATGTGCATCCAAGGGTGTGCATCCAGCTGAAATACATCACAGCACGGAGATCCATCAGGTCCCTGCACTGTGATGTGCCAGCCACTGATTAAGGCTATGAATATTTACTGATCCCCATGCCCATAAGGGCACGGGGAGCAGGAAATATGCCTGCACCTGGCAGCTGACTGTGCTGTAAGTGGGCACGCCATGCATGACAGTGATGTTGCGATATGCCATCATCGGACGAGGACACTGGTGGAGTTGGGAGAAGGTGAGTATAAGCATTTATTTTGTTAACTGTGTGCGATGCCCGGGGGTGTAATATTTACCAGGATGCGGCCAAGATGGGGACATAAAACCGGCTGGGGCCATTATGAGGACATGTATACAAGGATGGGGCCATTATGGGAACATGTATACCAGGATGGGGCCATTATGGGGACATCTAAACCAGGATGAGGGCGCTGATGGGGACATATATACCAGGATGGAGATAGATGTGGATATACTGTATAACAGGATGGGGCCAGGATGTGAACATATATCAGGATAGGCCATGATGAGGACATACAAACCAGGATATATCCACGATGTGGTCATGCACCAGGATGTGGTCATGATAGGGACATATACCAGGATGGGGCCATGATGGAGACACATATACCAGGATGAGGCCCTATATAAAAGGATGACCCATGATGGGGACATATATACAAGGATGGGGCCAACTAGGGGACATATATACCAGGATGGGGACATATATACCAGGATGGAGAAAGGATGTGGGCATATACCAGAATGGGGCCAGGATGTGAACATATACCAGGATATAGCCATGATGTGCTCATGCACCAGGATGTGGTCATGATGGGGACATATACCAGGATAGGGCCATGATAGGCACATATATGAGGATGAGGTCATATATAAAAGGAGGTGCCATGATGGGGACATATATACCAGGATGGGGCCATATATTACAGAATATAGCCATATTGAGGTCATACACCAGGATGGGGGACATATTTACCAGGATGTGGCCCAGATGGAGACACATATACCAGGATGAGGCCATATATAGAAGGATGGGCCATGATGGGGGCATATATACCAGGATGGGGCCATATATTCCAGAATATAGACATGGTAAGGTCATACACGAGGATGGGGGACATATTTTCCAGGATGTGGCCCAGGATGGGGGACATTAGCACAGGATAGGGGTCAGTACTAGGCAATGAAGGGGGAGGGGGTGAACTCATGGCTCAACCACAGACGCCTCCATCCAATCTCTCTGAGCGAGAGAAGGAGAAGAAGAGGAGAATGTCACCTCTAGATGTGCAAAGCAGGAGAGACCCCAAAAGACAGAGACAGGGGGTCCTGCAAAGTACTGACTTTTTAGGGAATGACCACATGGGGCGCAGTAATATTAGGTTTCTCCTTAGGGACTGGTATTTGCTGTATGTAACAGTGGCATTCAGAGATGAGAAGAAGGGTCAAAACCAACTACCAAAAGGGGCCCCTGCTATGTTTCTGGATAGAAAGATTTGGGCCTTGCACAAGTTCTCATGCCCCTGCAGAACAAATGGGGGGGGGATCAGCACTAAACCCTTGGAATGAATCAATCAATTAATACTCTACAGATCTGGAAACAGAACAGACATGATACAATGTATTCAGTGATAGAACCCATCTTACACGCCGGGGTGGAGGGATAGCAGGAGTCAGTGTAGCAGCAGGAGGTCGCGGTCTTCACTTGTCCTCTCTGGTACCCAATAGTCCCCGACACTCCGCACGCATTCCTTCTTTCACAGGATCGGGTGAATATTTTTGCTTGCATCCCATCTGCAAAACAAAGAAGTCATAGACAATAAATAACAAGAGGAGCTGTGTAATGTATGTACACAGTGACTGCACCAGCAGAATAGTGAGTGCAGCTCTGGAGTATAATACAGGAGGTAACTCAGGATCAGTAATGTAATGTATGTACACAGTGACTGTGTGACGCCCTGGACCCCAGGGGTCACAGGTAACAACACCTACCACACACACATGTACCGCCCTGAGAAGAGCCCGGCTGCTTCTTCCGCTTCCTCGGGCCGAGCCACTCGAGGTCCGGGCTCGGGTTGTCGGTGACGCGAGTGCCTCCGGACCGGGGGCCACGTCGCTCTGTTAAGGGGAGAGGCGGTGGGGTGGTGGTGGTGATGGGACGAGGCGCGCAGCCGGGGAGGGCCGCGCTGTTGTCTCACGGGTCGTGACGCCACCCACGGGTCGTGGTGACGGGATGCACCACCGCTGCGGCTGAAGTGATGGCGGGCTCGTCCGGGATCGGTGTTGCAGCCGCAGCCGAGATGTTAGCCCCTCCGTGGGTAGGGGAGGTGCGTCCCGGGGCCCGATTTGGGGATCTGTAAGCGCTGATGATGTTGTTGGGGTGCAGGGTGCTGTGCCGCGGTGTAGTGTCGTGCCCAGATGGCACTGGTGTACTCACGATTAATTCACACTCAGAGTCACTGGTAAACCAAAGTTCGGATATGGTCGGTTCCCGCGGCCGGCTGCTGATGTCCCCTGTGGGGTTGATGGTGGCCTCTTTCCCGTGCACCTCTGGTTGTTGTGTTTCGGCTCCCCTGCCTGAGCAGTGGTAGCCCGCTCCCCGGCGTTGAGCTGCCGGAGGAACCCTCGGTTGCCCGCAGGCGCTGGCCCATCGGGTGTTTGGCCCTTGGCGGTGGCGCTCACCCGGTCTCGGTGGGATTTTGCCTTCTTTCGGGACTTTGGGTGTGGATGAACCCGTGAGGTCCAGCCAGCAATCAGTCAATTTGCCTACATTCAGTGGCTTCTAAGCTGCCTGACGTTTCAAGGGGCCCAGGCTCCTACCCGGGTCCCTAACAGCTCTGCTCCTCTACCACTTCACTCTCCCTCTACCACTTAACTTCCCTTGTCTCTTTGTATTTCCTGCCTCAGGCCAGTAGTCTCCTCGGTGGGCGTGCCTTTCCACCTGACTCCGCCCACCTGGTGTGCCCTACTGGCCCTGAGGGAGGCATCAGGTCTCCCTCTCGGGTGACGTGTGTGTGACCTCACAGGGGGTGGGGGGTATGTGTGTATATGGGAGGTGTTATTACCTGTGACCCCTGGGGTCCAGGGCGTCACACACACACACCCCCATCCCTTGTGAGGACATACCTGTTACCCGAAAGGGAGACCTGATGCCTCCCTCAGGGCCAGTAGGGCACACCAGGTGGGCGGAGTCAGGCAGAAAGGCACGCCCACCGAGGAGACTACTGTCCTGAGGCAGGAAATACAAACAGTTAAGTTTTAGTCGGAGAGTTGACAGGAGGTGTAGAGGAGTAGAGCTGTCGGGGACCCGGGTTGGAGCCTGGGATTCCCGAAAAAGTCAGGCAGGCAGACGGTGGTGGCCGCCTGCAGGAGTACCAGTACAGCAACCGATGGAACCGTAGGGACCGGGCGAGGGTTGGAGCCCGCCGGCCCTGAACCGGGGAGCCAACCGTTTACCAGAGCACCAGAAACTGGGTACTCAGACCCCGTCCTAGCTTAGAAGCCACTGAGTTTAGGCAAATTAACTGATTGCAGTCTGGACCTCACGGGTTCATCCTCATCCAAAGTCCCGAAATAAGGCAAAAGCCCACCGATACTGGGTGAGAGCCACTGCCAAGGGCCAAACATCCGACGGGCCAGCGCCTGCGGGCAACCGAGGGCTCCTCCGGCAGCTAAATGCCGGGGAGCGGGCTACCACTGTCCAGGCAGGGGAGCGGAAAACCACAACAGAGGTGCAAGGGAAAGGGGCCACCATCAACCTCACAAGGGACACAAGCAGCCGGCTGCGGGACCCGACCATACCCGAACTTTGGTTTACCAGTGACTCTGAGTGTCAATTAATCGTGAGTACACCAATGCCATCTGGGCACGACACTGCACTGCAGCACGGCACCCTGCACCCCGACAACAACACCGTCGCCAGTCCCCACTGGGCCCCGGGACACACCGCCCCTACCCACGGAGGGGCTAACATCTAGGCTGCGGCCACAACACCGCTCCCGGGAGCCCCCTTCACTCCAGCCACTGCGGCGGTGCATCCCGTCACCACGACCCGTGGGTGGCGTCACAACCCGTCCGACGACAATGCGGCCCCCAACTGCGCACCTCATCCCACACCACCACCCCACTGCCTCCCCTTAACAGAGCTACGTGGACCCCGGTCCGGAGGCGCTCGAGCCACCGACAACCCAAGCCCGGACCTCGAGCGGCTCTGCCCGGCGAAAGGGAGCGGCCGAGCCCCTCTTAGGGCTGTACACTTACTCTCTTTCGGTATCCCCACACCCCTGCACTCTCTAAACAAATATTCTTCTCCCCTTCCGTCTTACCTCCTCACATGTCCTCATCTGCTGACCTACTCCTAAACCTCAATTCGCTCCTAATAACACGCAGACCATGCCGCCCACTCTCCTTTTCCCACCTGGTCTTTCTTTCTCTACTCTTCTCACTGCTGGTGACATATCCCCCAACCCTGGCCCCCCACAGATGGTACACCCCTCTTTATCACCAATTTATCACTCCCCACATACTAGTAACTAACGCAATCTCTCCAATATAAAATCCATTCCCCTCTCACCCACTGCACCGCTCCCCTTCTCTGGAGTGCTCTGGAATGACAGGTTCTCTCTGTAATAAACTGCACATCATTCATAATCTCTTTACCTCCAGCAATCTATCCTTTCTGGGCCTCACCGAAACATGGCTGACACCCTCCAACACTGCCTCCCCTGCTGCACTATGCTACAGTGGCCTTCACTTCTCCCACACTCCTCGCCCTGGCAATAGACAGGGTGGAGGAGTGGGCCTCCTTCTTTCTAACAACTGCAGCTTTAACCCAATCCCACCTCTACCCTCCCTTGTCCTGCCTTCCTTTGAAGTGCACTCTGTCCGCATCTATTCTCCCTCCAACCTCCAAGTGGCCGTCATATACAGACCCCCGGGCGCTACCATTGCCTTCCTCGACCACTTCTCTGCCTGGCTTCTCCACTTTCTCTCTGCTGACATTCCCACTATCATCATGGGTGACTTCAACATCCCCACCGACACCCGCCAGTCAGCAGCCTCCAAACTCCTCTCCCTCGCTTCGTCTTTTGGTCTAACTCAGTGGTCCACCTCTGCCACCCATAAAGATGGACACACACTAGACCTTATCTTCACCCGCCTCTGTTCCCTTTCCGACCTCACAACTTCCCCCCTCCCCCTATCTAACCACCATCTTCTCAACTTTTTAGCCCTGTCCTCCTCACCTGCCCCCCCTGTCCAGCACCTAGCACATCCCCGCAGAAACCTTGCACGCCTCACTCTATCCTTCCACTGTCCTTCATATCGTCCCTTCACGACACAAACAGTGCTACCAGTTTTTACAATGCCACACTCACATCAGCTATTGTTGGCGTCCCTCAAGGCTCTGTCCTGGGACCCTTACTTTTTTCGATCTACATATTTGGCCTGGGACAACTCATAAAGTCCCATGGCTTCCAGTACCACCTATATGCCGATGACACTCAGATCTACCTCTCTGGCCCAGATGTCACTTCTCCGCTCTCCAGAATCCCGGAGTGTCTATCTGCCATATCCTCCTTCTCCTCTCACTTCCTAAAGCTCAATGTGGCCAAAACTGAACTAATCATCTGTCCTCCGTCTCACCTACACTCTCCACCTGATCTATCTATTACAGGGGTGGGGAACCTTTTTTCTGTCGGGGGCCATTTGGAAATTTCTACCAACCTTCGGGGGCCGCACAAAATTATCAATGTTTAAATGACCCTGCTATATTGGGTGAAGCAATTAATTAACTGGGGGCATGGGGCTGGGGGCACAGACGCCATAAGCGGTTTTGGGGGCACAGACACCACAAGCGGTTCTGGGGGTACAGACACCACAAGCGGTTCTGGGGCCACAGACACCACAAGCGGTTCTGGGGGCACAGACACCACAAGCGGGGCTGGGGGCACAGACACCACACGAGGGGCTGGGGGCACAGACACCACACGAGGGGCTGGGGGCACAGACACCACACGAGGGGCTGGGGGCACAGACACCACACGGGCTGGGGGCACAGACACCACACGAGGGGCTGGGGGCACAGACACCACTGGAGGGAGCACAGACATCACTGGGGGGGAGGCACAGACATCACTGGGGGGAGGCACAGACATCACGGGGAGGATGCTCACAGAACTGGGGGATGGGCTGCACACAGGACTGGGGGATGGGCTGCACACAGTACTGGGGGATGGGCTGCACACAGTACTGGGGGATGGGCTGCACACAGTACTGGGGAATGGGCTGCACACAGGACTGGGGGATGGGCTGCACACAGGACTGGGGGATGGGCTGCACACAGGACTGGGGGATGGGCTGCACACAGGACTGGGGGATGGGCTGCACACAGGACTGGGGGATGGGCTGCACACAGGACTGTGGGAGGGGTGCACACAGGACTGGGGGAGGGGTGCACACAGGATTGGGGGGGTGCACACAGGACTGGGTGATGGGCTGCACATAGGACTGGGGGAGCTGCACATAGGATTGTGTGGGGGTGCACACAGGACATTGGGGGGCTGCACACAGGAATGGGGGAGGGGTGCACACAGGACATTGGGGGGCACACTGCGCTGAGAGTTTCATGCAACTCTAGGGGAGAAGGTTTAAAGAACTGGGGTGGGGAGGCACAAAGCATTGGGCAAGGCACATAGCAGCAGAGGGTCGGCGCTGGACTCACAGCAGCATTGCATTCACATCACCGGAGTGCAGCAGGAGCCGGACACACTGCATCAGAAGGAGAAGGCGGGCACTGATCTCTGGAGACCAGGGGGCGGACACACAATGCTGGAAGCTGTGAGGCTGCTGTGGACCCGCCCACAATTGGCACTGGCCGACGGGAGAACACATTGCAGCACAAACAGCAATGTGTGGCTTTAAAGGGCCGGCGGCAGCAAGACCGCGGTGACAGCACGAGCACTGCCTCCCCTGGGAATGTGCCCGGGGGCCACATAAAAAGTCATGGCGGGCCGCATGCGGCCCGCGGGCCGGAGGTTCCCCACCCCTGATCTATTACAATAAACAACACCATGGTCTCGCCAGTACCCAAAGTTTGCTGCCTCGGAGTGACCTTTGACTCTGCCTTGTCCTTCATACCATACATCCAATCCCTCACCACCTCCTGTCGTCTTCAACTCAAAAATATTTCCAGAATCCGTCCTTTCCTCAATTTGCAATCTGCAAAAATGCTAGTGCATGCCCTCATAATCTCCCGCCTCGACTACTGCAACATCCTCCTCTGTGGTCTCCCTGCTAACACCCTCACCTCTCTCCAGTCCATCCTTAATTCTGCTGCCCAAATGATCCACCTCTCTCCTCAATACCACCCCGCTTTTCCTCTCTGCAAGTCCCTCCATTGGCTCCCAATCTTCCACCGTATCCAATTCAAATTACTAACACTGACCTACAAAGCTATCCATAATCTGTCTCCTCCGTATATCTCCGAACTAATCTCCCACTACACTCCAACACGTCACCTCCGGTCCTCCCAAGATCTCCTCCTCTCCTCCTCTCTCATTCGCTCCTCACGCAACCGACTCCAAGACTTCTCCCGAGCATCCCCAGTCTTCTGGAACTCGCTGCCTCAACACGTCAGACTATCTCCTACCCTTGCAAACTTCAAACGGAACCTGAAAACCCATCTGTTCAGAAATGCCTATAATCTACAATGAACTCACTGCCGTCCGACCACCGTGCAGAGCTGCCGCCCCACCACCGTGCAGAGCTGCCGCCCCACCACCATGCAGAGCTGCCACCCCACCACCGTGCGGAGCTGCCGCCCAATCTACACCCACCTACTGTCTCCTCCCCATAATCCTATAGAATGTAAGCCCGCAAGGGCAGGATCCTCTTCCCTCTGTACCAGTCTGTCTACTGTAACTTGTATATGTATTCTGTATGTAACCCCCTTCTCATGTACAGCACCATGGAATCAATGGTCCTCTATAAATAATAATAATAATAATAATAATAATAATAATAGATAATTATATATATTATACTATATTATAAATACTTAATAATATAATAATAATAATATTCAGCTATTAAGAGAATGAATACGAAGCTATTAAATCCGCACTACCGTACCCATAATAGTGATGGTGCTGGTGGCGGCACACACATATTCCTTAGGACAACTCCTTTCTTCTCCAGTGCACGAAAATTCTCCTTCCGCTCTACAGACAAAGCAAGTGATGGAATAACCTACAGGAAAAGACAAGATGGCACGTTATAAGACATTGTGACATGTTTTTTGATACATTTGTACTTCTTTTCGGCCGGTCCATGGTATAAATAGCAGCTGCAGCGCACCAGGTATTTGCCAGTCCGGACCTGCGGACCTCCATAAAGAAGATCTACCCGAACAGAAAGTGTCTAATGTGGCCTGAGACTCCTCAATGCTCAAAACGTGCAGAATCCCAATGAGTTAAATGATGCAATAAGCTCTGCTCCATCTGCGTACATTAGCATGGTGCGGTTTGTATATTCATTAGCCTGGCTGTACATCTGCGGAGCGGAGATTAGAACAATAGTGTGCAATTAATTAATTCCCGCAAAATTAAATCAGATGTCATATCAGAAGAGGGAAGAAGAAGAGGGCAGTGTCTTGGGAAGACAATGGGGGGGATTATTATGCAGATGGCGAGAATCCATTGTGCCCCTAACTGAAGATCTACCGTCACATGGGACATGGAAAATATATAATACCGTAATACTGACTGCTATATACTGTATATCAGCCAATCTGAGCTAGTATGATTCACAAGATTTGGCCAGAAAATTCAATTTACGCCATATTCCTTTACTGGTGAAAGTTATTTATTCTCTTAGTGTCAATTCAGACCCCAAAAATAAGATAATAATAATAATAATAATAATAATAATAATAATAATAATGAGATCAAAATAAAAAAATACTATTATGCTCATGTCATCATTCGCATGACCTGGCAACGCAGCTCGCTGACCAATCCTCCGTTGGCTCATTTCATCCTTACAGCTGCAGTTTGCTCTTTACCGGTGTGGACTAGTCATGTCATCACTCGTCTGATGTGACAACGTAGCTCGCTGACCTATCCTCCGTTTGCTCATTTCATCCCTACAGCTGCAGTCTGCTCCTTACCGGTGTGGACTAGTCATGTCATCACTCGTCTTATATGGCAACGTCGCTGACCGATCCCCCGTTGGCTCACTTCATCCCTACAGCTGCAGTTTGCTCTTTACTAGAGTTGAGCGCGGTTCGTGGTTCGTGGTTCTCCAGTTCTAGGCTCGAGTGATTTTGGGGCCTGTTCTAGATCGAACTAGAACTCGAGCTTTTTGCAAAAGCTCGATAGTTCTAGAAACGTTCGAGAACGGTTCTAGCAGCAAAAAACCAGCTAAATCCTAGCTGGCTTTCCGCTGTAATAGTGTAAGTCACTCTGTGAATCACACTATTATGACATTTCAGTGCATAGTGTGCGGGAACAGCGCATTCAGATCACTCCTGTTTCTATAATGGCGATCGCCATTTTTTTTTTTTTTTCCTTGTCTTCCTTCCTTAAGCGCGCGCGTCTTGTGGGGCGGGCCAGCATGTCAGCCAATCACAGACACACACACACCTAAGTGGACTTTTAGCCAGAGAAGCAACGGCATGTGTGATAGGATGTCCATGTCACATGTCCCTGCATTATAAAAACGGACATTTTCCTCCAGGACGCCATTATCTCTTCTGCGTCCTTGGTGTCAGACATCACTGTCGCAGCTCCGTCCTTTGTCCTATCACCGATACTGCTGTATGCGCTCCATACACAGCACTGGACAGCTTAGGGAGAGCACTTTCTATAAGTCCTTTTAAGGGCTCAAACCGGCAGGGTCAGAGTTAAGGTGACAGGTCCTGAAAACAGCGCCAGCGTCTGTGTAGCTAAGGTCAGGGATTTCGTTGCTGCATTTCACCATTAGGAGGGAATAGAAAGGCAGGCTTCCATTCCTCTACCCAGAGCACCACAATCCTGCCACTGTACCCTCCTGTCCTCTGCACACTCCAACTGATAACTAAGCCATTATACTAGCAAACACTCAGTGTACCTAGTGGCATCCTATCTGTGGCTATTGGACTTTGCTATAGTCCCACTAGTGCAAAGACATTTGCAGAGCGCATCTGCCTGCGTTGCACACTCCAACTAATTATAACGAAGCCATTATACTAGCAAACACTCAGTGTACCTAGTGGCATCCTATACGTGGCTATTGGACTTTGCTATAGTCCCACTAGTGCAAAGACATTTGCAGCACGTCTGCCTGCGTTGCACACTCCAACTCATTATAACTAAGCTATTATACTAGCAATTTTTGCTGCCAGTTTAAGGGCCGTAGTTGCATTGTCAGGGATATTTATTCTTTATTATTCTGCTGTTAATAAAGCTAGACCACCACTGCAATCTTCACCACCTCTCAATTTTTACTACCACATTTTCAGTCCACAATCTTGTCGCAATCAACATGAGTGGCAAAATGACAGCTGCTGGTGGAAAGGGGAAGAGGCGTGGTGGAAAAGGCAAAAAAGGTTTTGTCTGTGGGGAAGGTGGCAAAGCTCCATTATCATCTGCTGAAGATAGACCATCTACCAGCAAAAGTAAGATGTCTACTACTTACCGTGGACAATCCGATGTGCTCCCTTTTTTACGGACACGAACAACAGGAAGAAAGGTAGATGATGGGCAAAAAAGGAAAATGCTTGAATGGATCTCAAGTGGTCCAACTAGTGCCCTCTCAGCCACTTCAAGTACCGCATCCAAAAAACACCAGTCCTCTGAGTTGTCATCCCAATCACACTTGATTTCTCCCAGCTCTGAAGTCCTGCCTGTCAGCCCTGCACAGTATGGTGGAACTGAGATGGCTGAGTCTGCAGAGCTGTTCAGTCACACTATAGCCTGGGAATCAGAGGTCTGCTCCCAAGCTACAGTGAGTACAGAACAGGAAATGGTCTGCAGTGATGCCCAGAACCTTTGTGACTCTGATTCAGGCCGTGAGGACCAAGTTTCTGAGCATAATGTTGACCCTTTGTCACAAACTGTAACACCTGTGGTTATAGACAATGAGGAACATACTGATGAAGATGAGACGCAGATACCCGATTGGGATGACAACTTAAATATTCGGTCAGGGCAAGAAGAGGCTCGGTCTGAGGGGGAGGGGAGTGCAAACACAACAATTGATGATGAAGTTCTAGATCCCACCTACTGTCAACCCCCAGTCAGGCACTCGAGGAGGTCAACAGAGGCGGTGGAGGAGGATGCAACCGACGACGAAGTTACCTTGCGCCTTCCTGGACAGAGTCGGAGCACTGGTAGCACGTCTACAACTGCATCCTCAGCCACCACTCTGCCTATGAGCATTATTCGGGGTGGATCAACAGGTCGCATGGCCTCTAAGCCTTGCCTAGCCTGGTCCTTTTTTGACATAGCAAAAGATCGCCCAAATTATGTGATCTGTAAACTTTGTCATGATTCTCTTAGTAGAGGTCAAAACCTCAGCAGTATGACAACTTCTTCCATGAATCGTCACATGAATAAATATCATAGGTCCCGGTGGGAAGCTCACTGTGCTGCAATGCGGCCTAGCGGAGCGAACCATCCACCGCCTGCCCCTTCCAGTGCATCCGCGCTCTCTTCATCTTCTAGGACTGTGGGGACAGCTGTCACACCTGTTTTTCCACGCAAAACTTCCACCACTGTAACCGCAACAGGCAGTTTGCTTGGTAGGTCGTCAGTTGGTTTGGAAGGGGAAACAAGTGAGTGTGTACAGCTCTCTCAGACATCGATAGCACCAACGTTGGATGAAGGCAACATCATGTCTCCGCCTGCACTTTCCTCACAAACCTGCATTTTTCCAGGGACACCCTACTCAACACCGTCTACACACAGCAGCCAGATCTCTGTCCCTCAGATGTGGTCAAATAAAAGGCCACTTCCTCCGACCCATGACAAAGCTAAGAGGTTGACTCTATCCCTCTGTAAGCTGTTGGCTACCGAAATGCTGCCTTTCCGCCTAGTGGACACACAGGATTTTAGAGACCTTATGTCTGTCGCTGTGCCCCAGTACCAGATGCCTAGTCGCCACTACTTCTCTAAGAAAGGTGTGCCCGCGCTACACCAGCATGTCGCACATAACATCACCGCTTCCTTGAGAAACTCTGTGTGTGAACGGGTGCATTTCACCACCGATAATTGGACCAGTAAGCATGGACAGGGACGTTACATGTCGCTGACTGGGCACTGGGTAACTATGGTGATAGATGGTGAAGGGTCTGCTGCACAAGTCTTGCCGTCCCCACGACTTGTGTGTCAATCCTCTGTCTGTCCAAGTTCCGCCACTGCTTCTGCCTCCTCCAACTCATCTGGGTCCTCCACCTCCACCCCAAGCCTGCCTGGTCAGGCCACCAGCGTTCTCACTGCGCAGAAGGAATCACGCACCCCTCATTACTATGCTGGCAGCAGAGCGCAACGGCATCAGGCGGTCTTTAGCTTGACATGTCTTGGGAATAAGAGTCACACAGCTGAGGAGTTGTGGTCAGCTCTGCGGTCCGAGTTTAATAAATGGTTGTCTCCACTCAACCTGCAGCCTGGTAAGGCCGTGTGCGACAATGCTGCAAACCTGGGTGCGGCCCTTCGCCTGGGCAAGGTGACACACGTACCTTGTATGGCTCACGTGTTAAACCTTGTCGCCCAGCAATTTTTAACACACTATCCCGGCCTAGATGGCCTTCTGAACAGGGCACGAAAACTGTCTGCTCACTTCCGCCGTTCAAGCGCCGCAGCAGAGCGACTTGCATCGCTCCAGAAGTCTTTCGGCCTGCCGGTTCATCGCCTGAAATGCGATGTGGCGACACGCTGGAATTCAACTCTCCACATGTTACAGCGACTGTGGCAGCACCGCCGTGCCCTAGTGCAATACGTCATGACGTATAGCCTGGGCCAACGAGATGCAGAGGTGGGGCAGATCACCCTGATGGAGTGGTCTCAGATCAAGGACCTATGCACCCTTCTGCACAGTTTTGACATGGCGACGAATATGTTTAGCGCTGACAATGCCATTATCAGCATGACGATTCCAGTCATTTACATGCTGGAGCACACGCTAAACACTATTCGGAGTCAGGGGGTGGGACAACAGGAAGGGGAGGAACTACAGGAGGATTCATATGCGCAAGAGACAACAACATCACCAAGGTCCAGACGTTCATCATCACCAACGCAGCAGGCATGGGACCATGGGGGACAGGGATCAACAAGGGCGCATAGTAGCAGGCGAAATGTTGAGCAAGGTGCAGGAGAACATGAAGAAATGGAGGACGAACTGTCCATGGACATGGAAGACTCAGCGGATGAGGGAGACCTTGGTCAAATTTCAGTTGAAAGAGGTTGGGGGGAGATGTCAGAGGAAGAAAGAACGGGTAGCACCTCTATGCCACAAACTCAGCGTGGACTTGGTCCGCATGGCTGCGCAAGACACATGAGTGCCTTTTTGTTGCACTACCTCCAACATGACAGTCGTATTGTCAAAATTAGAAGTGATGATGACTACTGGCTTGCCACACTATTAGATCCCCGGTACAAGTCCAAATTTTGTGACATAATTCCAGCCATAGAAAGGGACGCACGTATGCAGGAGTATCAGCAGAAGCTGTTACTAGATCTTAGCTCGGCTTTTCCACCAAACAACCGTGCAGGTGCACGGAGTGAATCTCCCAGTTGTAACTTGACAAACATGGGACGGTCTCGTCATCTTCAACAGTCTACCCGTACCAGTAGCACCGTATCTGGTGCCGGTAACAGCAATTTTATGGAATCTTTTCATAATTTTTTTAGACCCTCTTTTGCAAGGCCGCCAGAGACAACAAGTCTGACACATAGTCAACGGCTGGAGAGGATGATACAGGAGTATCTCCAAATGAACATCGATGCCATGACTGTGCAACTGGAGCCTTGCTCCTTTTGGGCTTCAAACCTAGAAAAATGGCCAGAGCTCTCCAGTTACGCCTTGGAGATTTTGTCGTGTCCAGCTGCCAGCGTTGTCTCTGAACGTGTCTTCAGTGCTGCTGGGTGTGTGCTGACAGATAAGCGCACGCGTCTGTCCAGTGACAATGTGGACAGACTAACGTTCATCAAAATAGACAAGTCATGGATCCACAAGGAATTTACTACCCCTGTGTCATCCTGGGGAGAGTAAATGCTTGTGGATTTGGAATGTGCTTGATGCAAATCAAAACATCCTGTTTGCAACTAGGGCCCAAGTGCTGCCACTGAAGGGGTGGGTGTGTGTGGGGCCCAATTTTTGGAAAAAAGGGAGACTCCGCTTGGAGTAACCCTTGCTTGCTGTGTTTTTAAAAGAAGCCAAGATGAACAGAGCTGGGATCAGGAAAGACTTTATCTACCTACCCCGGTGTCATCCTGGGGACGGATAAGAATGGCGTATTTTTGAATGTGCTTGATGCAAATCTAGCTGTGAAGTGTACAACTGGGGCACAACTGCTGCCACTGAAGGGGTGGGTGTGTGTGGGGACCAATTTTTGGAAAAAAGGGAGACTCCGCTTGGAGTCACCTTGCGGTGTTTTACATGATTTTAGAAGGGCGTGCCATGCCTATATCTGTGTGTTCTCCTCTTTTTCCTTGTCCAGCTGTTTTGTTTTCGCATGAGTATATGTCCTTGTCACTTTCCCATGTGGTTGTGTTGTGTTGTGAGTTGTTTGTCACCTTTTGGACACCTTTGAGGGTGTTTTCTAGGTGTTTTTCTGTGTTTGTGATTGCCTGCCATTGTTTCCTATGCAGTTCGAGTTCGGTTCGTCGAACGTTCGACGAGCCGAACTCGAACGGGACCTCCGTTCGGCGAACCGACCTCGAGCCGAACCGGGACCGGTTCGCTCATCTCTACTCTTTACCGGTGTGGACTAGTCATGTCATCACTCGTCTTATATGGCAACGTCGCTGACCGATCCCCCGTTGGCTCACTTCATCCCTACAGCTGCAGTTTGCTCTTTACCAGTGTGGACTAGTCATGTCATCACTCGTCTGATATGGCAATAGAGCTCGCTGACCGATCCTCTGTTGGCTTATTTCATCCTTCCAGCTGCAGTTTGCTCCTTACCGGCGCAGACTAGTCATGTCATCTCTCGTCTGATGTGGCGACGTAGCTCGCTGACCAATCCTTCGTTAGCTCATTCCATCTTTCCAGTTGCAGTTTGCTGCATACTGGGCAGACTAGTCATGTCATCACTTGTCTGATGTGGTGACGCAGCTCGCTGACCGATCCAAAGTTGGCTCATTTTATCCTTCTAGATGCAGTTTGCTTTTTTCTGATGTGGACTAGTCATGTCATCACTTGTCTGATATGGCAATGTAGCTCGCTGACTGATCCTCCGTTGGCTCATTTCATCCTTCTATTTGCAGTTTGCTTTTTACCGGTTTGGAGTAGTCATGTCATCACTTGTCTGATATGGCAATGTAGCTCACTGACTGATCCTCCATTGGCTCATTTCATCCTTCCAGCTACAGTTTGCTCTTTACCAGTGTGGACTAGTCATGCCATCGCTCATCTGAAATGGTAGTGTAGCTTGCTGACCGATCCTCTGTTGTCTCATTTCATCCTTCCAGTTGCAGATTGATCCTTACCGGGGCAGACAAGTCTTGTGATCACTCATCTGATGTGGCGAAGTAGCTTGCTGACCGATCCTCCATTGGCTTATTTCATCCTTCCAGATGTAGTTTGCTCTTTACCAGTGTGGACAAGTCATGTCATCACTCATCTGAAATGGTAGTGTAGCTTGCTGACCAATCCTCCATTGGCTTATTTCATCCTTCCAGATGTAGTTTGCTCTTCACCAGTCTGGACAAGTCATGTCATCACTCGTATGATGTGGCAACTTAGCTCACTGACCGATCCTCCGTTGGCTCATTTCTTCCTCGGAGGCGCCAAAGGTTGAAAACAGAGAAGACTAAAGCCAGGTGGGAGGAAACTAAGCAGCTAAAGATCAGTCAAAGAGCTGCAACGCCAGGGAGGGTGATTATATTTATGATAATACTATACATTATTATTTATATATTTATCAATTTTTAACCCCTTCCTGGCTCTAAACAGAACCAATTAAAAGCAGAGGTCTAAAAAGGAAATTTAAAAAAAAAAATTCTGATTAAAAAATTAATTAAAAAAATTTGGGAGGGTGAAAATTTGAAGCAAATATTAATTTTGAATCTCTCTGCTCCTCTATAGTATACACAAATCACATGAAACATCATATTTGTAATACCTGCATACAGACATACAATGTATCCATACTGATAATTAAAGAGTTTCCCCACCGTGAAAAATAGAAGAGTCCTTTAAAATCAGGTGATGTCAGTGTTTATTTTAGCCGATGCTCAATTTGCCTACAGCGCCACCACAGGACAGGTGAAGCGTTACACATTAGTGTTCATTGAAATCAGTAAATCATTGACTGTTGCTGTTGGATCCTCCGGAAGTGGTGGTTGTTCCTGGAGATCGTAGATGCTGTGCACAACCTCATACTGCAGAATCCACGAATTTCATCTAAAGCAATAGCAGACATTATGGGGATTTCCTGTGAACGTGTTTGTGTCATTATCCATGAACATTTGGACACGAAGAAGCAATTTGCAAAGTGGGTCCCCAAATGTTTGACCACAGATCAGAGAAGCAGCGAGTGAAAACTTCCCGGTCCATTTGTCAGCGTTTCCGGACTGATAAGAACTTCCTGGAGCGACCGGTCACTATGGAGGAGACCTGGATTTATTTGTATGACCCTGAAAACAAGAAGTAGTCAGAAGAGTTGAGGCACAGTGGTTCTTCTCGTCCAAAGAAGTTCAGGGTGCAAAAATAAGCCACTAAGATGATGGCATCTGTGTTCTGTGATAAGAAGGGCATGCTGCTAGTGGACTACCTTCAAAAGGGTTCCACCATCAATGCAGGTATTACATTGAACTTTTGGATCAATTGAAGGCAGCTCTGAAGGCCAAAAGATGCGGCAAGCTGTCCAAAGGAGTCTTGTTCCTGCAAGACAACGCCTCCGCTCACATTGCACAAGCAACCACGGCAAAACTGGGCTTTCAGCTGGTGACCACCCACCATATTCACCAGATCTAGCTCCCTCCGACTATCATCTGTTTCCAAACCTGAATAAACACCTCAAGGGCCCCAAATTTCACACCATTTCAGATGCCATAGCTGCTACGGATGCCTGGTTTGAGGCACAACGGAATCCCTTCTTTTTGCTGGGGTTCCAGAACTTGGAATACCGATGTAAGCAGTGTGATGTCATCAGTGGAGAGTATGTGGAATAAATGGAAAGTTTCATCATCCTATCGCGTTTCTTTCTCGGTAAAGCCAAAGACTTATCAGCAGCCCCTCGTGTATATATATTGTATATAATTGACAACCACCCATCTTTCCTATGACCTGCCTTTCTTTGTGTATCATCCTGCCTTCTCTGCATCTGGTATGTGTCTAATTGACCACTCCATGAACCCCCCATTCTCCCCTTTCTTTATGACCTCCCTGTTATATGTGCCTATGTTCTCCTGTCAGCTGTGATTTAAGTAATCAGGATGAGTACCTGCCCCTCTCTTCTGTGATCCACCTGAGTGCTGGTTCACACTGTCGGCTTAGACATTGTCGGCATGTGGATCCTTTAAAGGCCCCGTCACACTAAGCAACATCGCTAGCAACATCGCTGCTAACGAACAACTTTTGTGATGTTGCTAGCGATGTTGCTGTGTGTGACATCCAGCAACAACCTGGCCCCTGCTGTGAGGTCTTTGGTTGTTGCTGAATGTCCTGGGCCATTTTTTAGTTGTTGCTGTCCTGCTGTGAAGCACAGATTGCTGTGTGTGACAGCGAGACAGCAACAACTAAATGTGCAGGCAGCAGGAGCCGGCTTCTGCGGAGGCTGGTAACCAATGTAAACATCGGGTAACCAAGAAGCCCTGTCCTTGGTTACCCGATATTTACCTTTGATACCAGCCTCCTCCGCTCTCACTGTCAGTGCCGACTCCTGCTCTGTGCACATGTAGCTGCAGCACACATCGGGCTAATTAACCCGATGTGTGCTGTAACTAGGAGAGCAGGGAGCCAGCGCTAAGCATTGTGCGCTGCTCCCTGCTCTGTGCACATTTAGCTGCAGCACACATCGGGTTAATTAACCCGATGTGTGCTGTAACTAGGAGAGCAAGGAGCCAGCGCTAAGCAGTGTGCGCTGCTCGCTGCTCTGTGCACATTTAGCTGCAGCACACATCGGGTTAATTAACCCGATGTGTGCTGTAACTAGGAGAGCAGGGAGCCAGCGCTCAGTGTGCGCGGCTCCCTGTTCTCTGCACGTGTAGCTGCGTGCGGTGGTAACCAAGGTAAATGTCGGGTTGGTTACCCGATATTTACCTTAGTTACCAAGCGCAGCATCTTCCACGCTGCGCTGGGGGCTTGTCACTGGTTGCTGGTGAGCTCACCAGCAACTTGTGTAGCGACGCTCCAGCGATCCCTGCCAGGTCAGGTTGCTGGTGGGATCGCTGGAGCGTCGCAGTGTGACATCTCACCAGCAACCTTTTAGCAACTTACCAGCGATCCCTATCGTTGTTGGGATCGCTGGTAAGTTGCTTAGTGTGACTGGACCTTAAGTGTGGATCTATAAGTGTGCAGAAAATGAATTAGCCTGAATTTTCCCGGAAGTGACCGGAAGGTAACTGGATACATAGTCAAAGTAAACAAAGTTAGTATGTCTTTTTACTTTCACCCCTATAATACTTCACTTTCTACTGCCCCCTCTGATCCCTACACCCAGTAATGAACTATTCATCTCTCCCTCCATCCTCCCCACCCATCTCACCTTCTCCTCAGATTTGTTCCTCCACATTTCACCCAGTGTCTCCAGACACACACGGCCACCTCATGGCCTCTCCTGCTCCCACCTACTAACACTCTCTCATCTTCTCCTCACTGCTGGGGATATCTCTCCTAATCCTGGCCCTCCTCACCACATCCCTATTGTCACATCTAACTGCCATCCACAACCTAACACAAATATCCGCAACCTCTCTAACCTTATACCCAACCACCTGGCCCCCGCTCCCCCAGTCCCAATAACAGGAGCTCTATGGAACGCTCGCTCTGTCTGCAATAAACTTCCCTACATCCATGATCTTTTCATCACTAATAAACTTTCCATTCTTGCCATCACAGAAACCTGGCTCACCCCCTCTGACACTGCCTCTCCTGGCTCACCCCCTCTGACACTGCCTCTCCTGGCTCACCCCCTCTGACACTGCCTCTCCTGGCTCACCCCCTCTGACACTACCTCTCCTGGCTCTCCCCCTCTGACACTGCCTCTCCTGGCTCACCCCCTCTGACACTGCCTCTCCTGGCTCACCCCCTCTGACACTGCCTCTCCCGGCTCACCCCCTCTGACGCTGCCTCTCCTGGCTCACCCCCTCTGACACTGCCTCTCCTGGCTCACCCCCTCTGACACTGCCTCTCCTGGCTCACCCCCTCTGACACTGCCTCTCCTGGCTCACCCCCTCTGACACTACCTCTCCTGGCTCTCCCCCTCTGACACTGCCTCTCCTGGCTCACCCCCTCTGACACTGCCTCTCCTGGCTCACCCCCTCTGACACTGCCTCTCCCGGCTCACCCCCTCTGACGCTGCCTCTCCTGGCTCACCCCCTCTGACACTACCTCTCCTGGCTCTCCCCCTCTGACACTGCCTCTCCTGGCTCACCCCCTCTGACACTGCCTCTCCTGGCTCACCCCCTCTGACACTGCCTCTCCCGGCTCACCCCCTCTGACGCTGCCTCTCCTGGCTCACCCCCTCTGACACTACCTCTCCTGCCTCACCCCCTCTGACACTGCCTCTCCTGGCTCACCCCCTCTGACACTGCCTCTCCCGGCTCACCCCCTCTGACACTGCCTCTCCTGCTGCACTTTCTTATGGCGGTCTCCAACTCTCTCACACCCCCCGCCCCAGCAACAAGCATGGTGGAGAAGTTGGTTTGCTCCTGTCCGACCAATGCTCCTTTACGCCAATTCCACTACCACCCTCGGTTACTCACCCATCTTTTGAGGTGCACTCCGTATGCATCTACGCCCCCTCCAACCTTCAACTGGCTGTCATTTACCGCCCTCCAGGGCCAGCCACTGCCTTTTTTGACCACTTCACCACCTGGCTACTACACTTCCTTTCCACCGACATCCCCACCATCATCATGGGTGATTTCAATATCCCCATTGACACTTCCCACTCATCTGTCTCCAAACTTCTAACCCTCACTTCCTCTTTCGGCCTCACCCTGGTCTTCTGCAGCTACTCACAAAGATTGCCACAAACTGGACCTCATCTTGTCTCGCCTCTGTTCCCTATCTAGGCTCTCTAACTCGCCTCTCCCCCGTCTGACCACAACCTACTCACATTCTCTTCCCTCTCTTCTCTAAGTACACAACCCCCCCTCCACAAACTTTCACACCCTTACAGAAATCTCAATCACCTTGCACTTACACTCACTTTCTCAGTCTCTTTTCCCTCTTGTAGACATTGCTTCTTCACGCGATGCAGATGCTGCTGCCATTTTATACAACACTACAATCTCTGCAGCTCTCGAATCAGCTGCCCCCCTCACACACACCATAACCCACACAATCAACAGGCAACCCTGGCACACGAGTCAGACTAAAGAATTGAGACGGGCTTCCAGAATTGCTGAGCGCAGATGGAAGAGGTCTCACTCCACTGAGCACTTCGTTACATACAAACAAGCTCTCACCACTTTCAAGTCTGCACTCACTGCTGCAAAACAAACCTACTTCTCATCCCTCATATCCTCTCTATCCCACAACCCTAAACAGCTATTCAACACTTTAAAAACTCTCTCCTCCAACCCCCGGCACCACCTCCCTCTCCTCTCATCTCAGCTGAAGACTTTGCCTCTTTCTTCAAGCAGAAGATTGACAACATTAGAGCAAGCTTTAGCCCACAATCCCCACAGCCACTCCTCACAACTACTCAGCCTTCTTCCTCCAAATCCAGCTTCTCCACCATGACAGAAGATCATCTCTCCACTGTACTCTCAAAATCACAACTCACAACCTGCCTGCTTGATCCACTCCCATCACACCTCATCCCCAATCTCACCACAGTCTTCCTCCCGACTCTTACCCATCTCTTCAACCTCTCATTAACAACTGGTGTATTCCATTCATGCTTTAAACATGCCTCCATTACACCCATCCTCAAAAAGCCCTCCCTTGACCCAACCTCTGTGTCAAACTATCAGCCCATATCTCTTCTCCCCTATGCCTGAAAACTACTGGAACAGCATGTCCATCTTGAACTATCCTCATACCTTTCCTCCTGCTCCTTCTTTGACCAGTTACAATCTGGCTTCCGACCACATCACTCTACTGAAACTACCCTAACCAAAGTCACCAATGATCTACTAACCGCCAAAGCCAAGCGACACTACTCTATCGTCCTCCTCCTAGACCTGTCCTCTGCCTTCGACACAGTAGACTATTCCATTCTACTACAAATTTTCTCATCTCTGGGCATTACAGACTTGGTGCTATCTTGGATCTCCTTATACTTAAGGCCCCGTCACACTAAGCAACATCGCTAGCAACATCGCTGGTAACGAACAACTTTTGTGACGTTGCTAGCGATGTTGCTGTGTGTGACATCCAGCAACAACCTGGCCCCTGCTGTGAGGTCGTTGGTTGTTGCTGAATGTCATGGGCCATTTTTTAGTTGTTGCTCTCCCGCTGTGAAGCATAGATCGCTGTGTGTGACAGCGAGACAGCAACAACTAAATGTGCAGGCAGCAGGAGCCGGCTTCTGCGGAGGCTGGTATCCACAGTAAACATCGGGTAACCAAGAAGCCCTGTCCTTGGTTACCCGATATTTACCTTCGATACCAGCCTCCGCCGCTCTCACTGTCAGTGCCGGCTCCTGCTCTGTGCACATGCAGCTGCAGGACACATCGGGTTAATTAACCCGATGTGTGCTGTAGCTAGGAGAGCAGGGAGCCAGCGCTAAGCAGTGTGCGCTGCTCCCTGCTCTGTGCACATGTAGCTGCAGCACACATCGGGTAATTAACCCGATGTGTGCTGTAACTAGGAGAGCAGGGAGCCAGCGCTCAGTGTGCGCTGCTCCCTGCTCTCTGCACGTGTAGCTCCGTGCAGTGGTAACCAAGGTAAATATCGGGTTGGTTACCCGATATTTACCTTAGTTACCAAGCGCAGCATCTTCCATGCGGCGCTGGGGGCTGGTCACTGGTTGCTGGTGAGCTCATCAGCAACTCGTGTAGCCACGCTCCAGCGATCCCTGCCAGGTCAGGTTGCTGGTGGGATCGCTGGAGCGTCGCAGTGTGACATCTCACCAGCAACCTCCTAGCAACTTACCAGCGATCCCTATCGTTGTTGGGATCGCTGGTAAGTTGCTTAGTGTGACTGGACCTTTAACCGACCGAACTTTCAGCGTCTCCCACTCTCACACCACTTCCTCATCACGCCCCCTATCTGTCGGGGTCCCCCAAGGTTCAGTTCTTGGACCCCTGCTGTTCTCCATTTACACGTTCGGCCTGACATAGCTCATAGAGTCCCACAGCTTTCAATATCATCTCTATGCTGATGATACTTACAGTAGATCTACCTCTCTGGACCTGACATTATCTCCCTACTAATCAGAATCCCACAATGTCTGTCCGCTATTTCATCCTTTTTCATGGCTCGATTCTTAAAACTGAACATGGACAAAACAGAATTCATTGTCTTTCCTCCTCATCACTCAACCCCCCCACCTGACATATCCATCAATGTCAATGGCTGCTCACTTTCCCCAGTGCCACGCGCTCGCTGCCTGGGAGTACATCTAGACTCTGATCTCTCTTTTAAGCCACACATCCAAGCCCTCTTCACCTCCTGCCGCCTCCAACTCAAAAATATTTCCCGGATCCGTACATTCCTTTCCCAAGAAGCTGCAAAAACCCTAGTACATGCCCTTATTATCTACCGCCTGGATTATTGCAACCTCCTGCTCTGTGGCCTCCCTTCTATCAGTCTTGCACCCCTACAATCTATTCTAAACTATGCTTCCTGGCTAATCCACCTGTGCCCCCGCTACTCCCCGACCTCTCCACTCTGCCAATCCCCTCACTGGCTTCCCATTGCCCAACGACTCCAGTTCAAAACCCTAACCATGGCCTACAAAGCCATCCACAACCTGTCTCCTCCATACATCTCTGACCTAGTCTCCCGGTACTTACCTACACGTAACCTTCGATCCTCCCAAGATCTCCTTCTCTACTCCCCTGTCATCTCCTCTTCCCACCATCACATCCAAGATTTCTCCTGTGCCTCCCCCATACTCTGGAATGCTCTACCACAACATATCAGACTCTCGCCTACCTTGACAAGCTTCAAAAGGAACCTGAAGACCCACCTCTTCCGACAAGCCTACAACCTAACGCAACCCTCAGTCTGATACCAGCTCTACCCTCACCTACTGTATCCTCACCTATCCCTTGTAGACTGTGAACCATCGCGGGCACGGACCTCTATCCTCCTGTAGACTGTGAGCCCTCGCGGGCAGGGACCTCTATCCTTCTGTGCCAGTCTGTGCCTTGCATTGTTTATCATTATTGTACTTGTCCCTATTATGTATACCCCTTTCACATGTAAAGCGCCATGGAATTGATGGCGCTATAATAATAAATAATAATAATTGATAGCAGTGTTCGCTACAATGATGCAGGTCATAAATTATATAAAAGGTGCGGCCAGGCTAAGTCATAGAGAGCTGAATATCAGAAAATCATTGATTTATTTCTAATTTTCAATAAGAGGTTAACCATACAACATTATAAGTATCCCTTTATACCTTTAATCCCTCAGATGTAGCAGAGCTGAGGCTGTTGTTTACACTTCCACTGTGTATCTGCAGTATCAGACACAACCCCATATACAGTGTATCCTCTACTACATTGTATCCAGTTCTGCTACATCAGCAGTTTGCTCCTCTACAGCAGATTACAATTGTCGGTGCAATATTAAATCCCAGACAAATTAGTGAAATTAACTCATCACAGGCAATAAAAATGGCATAATCCGCTCACACCCCTGCAAGTTCTGCATGGTGCAGTCTGTGCTTTGCAGGATGCTGCAGATCTGGGCTGGCTGCTCCCTACCACTGAGCATCTGCAGGAGGACAGCAGCAAATCCGAGCACACAGCAAAAGCTAAAAATATAGCAGATTATGGGAGATACTATATAATCAGGGAAATAGGAGCAATCCATACAAAGGAGAGGAAAAAATCCACATGAGGGGTGTGAAGAGACAATACACAGATATGTAACCGATGGTCAGAGCGATGGAATGTTGGATAAACAAGTGTAAATATTTACAAAACATCAATCACAATGAGATCGTGGTGATGATGATGATATCAGTGGTGATAATAAAAGGACTTAGATATATATATATATATATATATATATATATATATATATATATATATATATATATATATATATATATATAAAAATAGACATTATATTAAGCTATTATATATATTATACATTATATTATATTAAGCTATTAAGCTAAAAATCTTACCCATAGACACCAGGCTGGAGAGGATGCAGGTCGTTAAGATCAGGGATCCCATCTTGGGGCTTTGCAGACTGCGGTGCTGTGCAGCCTGTGGGGCAGAAGAAGGAGGAGGAGGGCTGACTGATGTCTGAGGGGAGGGAGGACCCTAGAACAATCCGATGCATAAAGATGCAAGCAGTTTAAAGACCATGAAGCCAAAACATGCCCAACCCAAGGAAGCAATCCATTCACTTAAAGGGACCCTAGGATAGAATGTTCAAAATGTAAAAAGCCACTCCAGAAAAAAAAATGTGGATTAATTCTTATAATTTTCATTTATTGTCAAATAAAACTGCTGATTCTTAGTTATTTCTGTTTCTGGAAAAGCTGGGTGACAATCAATATGGCTGCTACAGCCACACCTACAGCAAGTATCATCCAGCATTTCCAGGAATCTGAATGACATATACACAGTGAATTCTGCCTAGCTAAGAACATACAGTATGTTAGCCATAGAAAACTGTATATTACTATATATATATATATATATATATATATATATATATATATATATATATGTATATATATACATATACACACACACCCGCATATATATATATATATATATATATATATATATATATATATATATATATATGTAGATATGTATATATATACACGAATATATATATACGTAAATATATATATATATATATACAGTTAGGTCCAGAAATATTTGGACAGTGACACAATTTTGGCGAGTTGGGCTCTGCATGCCACCACATTGGATTTGAAATGAAACCTCTACAACAGAATTCAAGTGCAGATTGTAACGTTTAATTTGAAGGTTTGAACAAAAATATCTGATAGAAATTGTAGGAATTGTCACATTTCTTTACAAACACTCCACATTTTAGGAGGTCAAAAGTAATTGGACAAATAAACCAAACCCAAACAAAATATTTTTATTTTCAATATTTTGTTGCGAATCCTTTGGAGGCAATCACTGCCTTAAGTCTGGAACCCATGGACATCACCAAACGCTGGGTTCCCTCCTTCTTAATGCTTTGCCAGGCCTTTACAGCCGCAGCCTTCAGGTCTTGCTTGTTTGTGGGTCTTTCCGTCTTAAGTCTGGATTTGAGCAAGTGAAATGCATGCTCAATTGGGTTAAGATCTGGTGATTGACTTGGCCATTGCAGAATGTTCCACTTTTTTGCCCTCATGAACTCCTGGGTAGCTTTGGCTGTATGCTTGGGGTCATTGTCCATCTGTACTATGAAGCGCCGTCCGATCAACTTTGCGGCATTTGGCTGAATCTGGGCTGAAAGTATATCCCGGTACACTTCAGAATTCATCCGGCTACTCTTGTGTTATGTCATCAATAAACACAAGTGACCCAGTGCCATTGAAAGCCATGCATGCCCATGCCATCACGTTGCCTCCACCATGTTTTACAGAGTATGTGGTGTGCCTTGGATCATGTGCCGTTCCCTTTCTTCTCCAAACTTTTTTCTTCCCATCATTCTGGTACAGGTTGATCTTTGTCTCATCTGTCCATAGAATACTTTTCCAGAACTGAGCTGGCTTCATGAGGTGTTTTTCAGCAAATGTAACTCTGGCCTGTCTATTTTTGGAATTGATGAATGGTTTGCATCTAGATGTGAACCCTTTGTATTTACTTTCATGGAGTCTTCTCTTTACTGGTGACTTAGAGACAGATACACCTACTTCACTGAGAGTGTTCTGGACTTCAGTTGATGTTGTGAACGGGTTCTTCTTCACCAAAGAAAGTATGCGGCGATCATCCACCACTGTTGTCATCCGTGGACGCCCAGGCCTTTTTGAGTTCCCAAGCTCACCAGTCAATTCCTTTTTTCTCAGAATGTACCCGACTGTTGATTTTGCAACTCCAAGCATGTCTGCTATCTCTCTGATGGATTTTCTCTTTTTTTTCAGCCTCAGGATGTTCTGCTTCACCTCAATTGAGAGTTCCTTAGACCGCATGTTGTCTGGTCACAGCTACAGCTTCCAAATGCAAAACCACGCACCTGTAATCAACCCCAGACCTTTTAACTACTTTATTGATTACAGGTTAACGAGGGAGACGCCTTCAGAGTTAATTGCAGCCCTTAGAGTCCCTTGTCCAATTACTTTTGGTCCCTTGAAAAAGAGGAGGCTATGCATTACAGAGCTATGATTCCTAAACCCTTTCTCCGATTTGGATGTGAAAACTCTCATATTGCAGCTGGGAGTGTGCACTTTCAGCCCATATTATATATAGAATTGTATTTCTGAACATGTTTTTTGTAAACAGCTAAAATAACAAAACTTGTGTCACTGTCCAAATATTTCTGGCCCTGACTGTATATATATATATATATATATATATATATATATACGAATATATTTATACACACGCATATATATATATATATATATATATATATATATATATATGTGTATATATATACGAATATATTTATACACACATATATATATATATATATATATATACACGAGTATATATATTTATACACACACGCATATATATATATATATATATATATATATATATATAAAAAATACTGAATGACACAGGGGTTCCCATGCTGGTATTAACCAGACTTCAAACCGTGCTGGCAGCACCTTTACAATGTGGACAGGTGCGTATCTGGATGGTGTATAAATATAATAATAATAATAATATTTATTCATTTATATAGCGCTATTAATATTAATATGAGACAAAACAGACCAGTCGCACACTGGGAAAAAAACCAAAATAAATTCTACCTTATAACATAAATGAAGGTATTTGGAATATTATAATGGACATTGTAATACCATCCAGATACGCACCTGTCCACATTGTAAAGGTGCTGCCAGTACGGTTTGAACTCAGGCTAGTACCAGCGTGGGAAACCAGCAAGGGAACCCCTGTTTCATTCTGTTTTTTTCTATTGTATAATGCATATAACAGGGAGTGGTGCTCTGTTTGCTGGATTTGCACCCCAGCCCCTGGCTACTTCATTAACCTCCATTTTGTTCACCAGCTGATCTTGCAGGTTTTTAAAACCCAGAAAAGATGCAGTGTAGTGTAGGACCCACAAAGGAGGGCGCTGTGAAGGGGCGCTGGGCTGGTATTGAAATGGCCATTATAATATTCTAAACACCTCCATTTATGTTATAAGGTAGAATTTATTTTGTTTTTTTCACAGTGTGCGGCTGGTCTTTTTTGGCTCATATATATATATATATATATATATATATATATATATATATACATACACAGTACAGGCCAAACGTTTGGACACACCTTCTCATTCAAAGAGTTTTCTTTATTTTCATGACTCTGAAAATTGTAGATTCACATTGAAGGCATCAAAACTATGAATTGACACATGGGGAATGAAATACTTAACAAAAAAGTGTGAAACAACTGAAAATATGTCTTATATTCTAGGTTCTTCAAAGTAGTCACCTTTTGCTTTGATTACTGCTTTGCACACTCTTGGCATTCTCTTGATGAGCTTCAAGAGACAGTCACCAGAAATGGTTTTCCAACACTCTTGAAGGAGTTCCCAGAGATGCTTAGCACTTGTTGGCCCTTTTGCCTTCACTCTGCGGTCCAGCTCACCCCAAACCATCTCGATTGGGTTCAGGTCTGGTGACTGTGGAGGCCAGGTCATCTGGCGTAGCACCCCATCACTCTCCTTCTTGATCAAATAGCTCTTACACAGCCTGGAGGTGTGTTTGAGGTCATTGTCCTGTTGAAAAATAAATGATGGTCCAACTAAACACAAACCGGATGGAATAGCACGCTGCTGCAAGATGCTGTGGTAGCCATGCTGGTTCTGTATGCCTTGAATTTTGAATAAATCCCCAACAGTGTCACCAGCAAAGCACCCCCACACCATCACACCTCCTCCTCCATGCTTCATGGTGGGAACCAGCCATGTAGAGTCCATCTGTTCACTTTTTCTACAAAGACACTGTGGTTGGATCCAAAGATCTCACATTTGGACTCATCAGACCAAAGCACAGATTTCCACTGGTCTAATGTCCATTCCTTATGTTCGTTAGCCCAAACAAGTCTCTTCTGCTTGTTCTCTGTCCTTAGCAGTGGTTTCCTGGCAGCTATTTTACCATGAAGGCTGCTGCACAAAGTCTCCTCTTAACAGTTGTTCTAGAAATGTGTCTGCTGCTAGAACTCTGTGTGGCATTGACCTGGTCTCTAATCTGAGCTGCTGTTAACCTGCGATTTCTGAGGCTGGTGACTCGGATAAACTTATCCTCTGCAGCAGAGGTGACTCTTAGTCTTCCTTGCCTGTGGCGGTCCTCATGTGTGCCAGTTTCTTTGTAGCGTTTGATTTTTTTGCCACTGCACTTGGGGGCACTTTCAAAGTTTTCCCAATTTTTCGGACTGACTGACCTTCATTTCTTGAAGTAATGATGGCCACTCGTTTTTCTTTACTTAGCTGCTTTTTTCTTGCCATAATACAAATTCCAACAGTCTATTTAGCAGGACTATCAGGTGTGTATCCACCAGACGTCTGCACAACACAACTGATGGTCCCAACCCCATTTATAAAGCAAGAAATCCCACTTATTAAACTGACCGGGCACACCTGTGCAGTGAAGACCATTTCCGGTGACTACCTCTTGAAGCTCAGCAAGAGAATGCCAAGAGTGTGCAAAGCAGTAATCAAAGCAAAAGGTGGCTACTTTGAAGAACCTAGAAAATAAGACATATTTTAAGTTGTTTCACACTTTTTTGTTAAGTATTTCATTCCACATGTGTCACATGTGTTAATTCACAGTTTTGATGCCTTCAATGTGAATCTACAATTTTCAGTCATGAAAATAAAGAAAAGTCTTTGAATAAGAAAAGAAGGTGTGTCCAAACTTTTGGTCTGTACTATATATATATATCAATCACCACATTCTCTGTTTTTGGTTCTGTCTCTCCAGCTTTGCACATCTAGAGGTGATATTTTGGCTTCTTCTTTGCATACTTGCTTTTTCTCAGTAAGATTGGATACAGATCTTCTGTAAAGAGCAATTTTCAAAATGGGATTGGGGTCTGGACTGTAACTCAGCTGCTCACACACAGGAATACATTCTGATCTGAATCCTCCATTGTAGCTCTGGCAGGATGTGTAGGGTCGTTCTTCTGCTGGCGAGTTAACCTACTCCCCGGTCTCAAGTTTTCTGCAACTGCTAACAGGTTTTCCTCAAGGATTGCGCTGTATTTAGCTCCATCCATCTTCACATCACCTTTAACCAGCTTCGCTGCCCCTGCTGAAAAAAGCCTCTGGCGAGTCTGGGGCCAGGACGTTACAATGCCTTATTATGCACCATGTCTGCTGCAATGTTATTGCTTTCTTTTGGTGCTGTAAGGATTAAGGACTCTTTCCTATCTGGCTATCCTTTGAAGCCTTGATCTCAGGTGCACACTTTCCTTCGATATAAATAGTCTGTTGCCTTACCATCTTATTATGGTGATAGAATACTTTCTAAGCTGTCTACTTTGGAAGAAGCTGGGGCTTCCCTGCACTGCAGGAGTTTGAAGTGTTTTCCTTATTGTGTCTATATTTTCCCTGTCTGTGTCCCTTCCCTTTTGTTGTATTATTATAGTGGTGAGACTAGTGCTCTCATCTGCCTTCTCACTAGCCATGTTTTGGATATCGAATGGATTGTGCTGTTGTCTTCTGATCTCCTGGGACTCATACTAGCCAGGGTGAGTTCATTGCAAGCAAGGGCCTTGGCACGTGATCGACGACGGGGGAATGGACCCATATAGGGGTGTTAGGGAGTGCAAGAATCAGCCTCAATGACCTCACTCCTCTCTTGGTATCGCCAGGGCCCAACATTGCATCGTGTCCCAGGTGTACTCTGTGTTTTGCGTCGAACACTGGGGCGTTCCTTTGTATCTGTCAAAACCCGGGTGGTCACTATGTGACATTAATATTTTTTTAAATAGTTTCTAGAAAAGGCTTGATGGATACTAGAGAAGGTTTGGCTCAAAACTCGCTCTAGTGCTCAATAAATGACCTGTCATGATTCTGCAGCAGTGCTCTGGTCTCCTGCAGATTATATGCTGGGCCTCATATTTTTCCCTATTTTCTGGTCAAGTCCTGTGGGGTGTAAGAGGAATTTGTTCTTTGAAGCCTCGTTCCGGGTGACAGCTCCACTTTAACAGGAAGCTGTTTCTCCCAGAACGCGCCAGTGATAGTTCCTGTTTTGCAGTGCTCGTCTCTGATTCCAATAAGTTTCTGACCTGATCTTGTCCCGCTACTTAGTTCCGCTGTTCTCCTCCTTTCCTACTGACTTGATTCCCTGACTCCCTGACCTCGGCTTGTTCCCTGACTCCGGCTCTGCTCACTCCCTTGTACTTATGTGACCTCTCTGTTTACCGACCCCGACTCGTCCCCTGACTCTGTCTCTGCTCATTCCTTTTATCATTTATGTTCTCTGGCTTTTTGACCCCTGGCTGGTTAGACTTCCCCTCACTAGGTGTGCCTAGTGATACCTAGTGCATTAACCCGCCACCTAGTGGTTTGGTGTCTTATTACACTTGGGTTCTCATCATCACATGACCAAAGTATCTGGAACATGAATTTATCCATTGTCTCTGAGCTATTGGGTAGATATTAACTGCTTTGATGTCTCCCATACACAGCACACTAGGGCATGAAGGATTCGTGTTCTACTGTCTCTATGTAGGACATGTTCAGGAGCCACAGCAGTATGAAAGACATTACACAGAAATATTGAGCAGTGTAGCTGTGAATACAGCTCTGTGATGAAAATAAACAACATTTATTAGAAAGCAGCAACATTCAGCACATTATAGAACAGTACTGAGCAGTGTGACTGTGAATCCAGCACTGGGGTCATATAAACAGTAGAAAGCAGCAGCATGGTCTACGTGTATCTCTGCGTCTTTCTTTCTCACTCTGTGCCTAATTCATTCTCCTTTTTGTCTATTTTGTGACAGACCTTAGAACTTTCTTTAGATGCACAAGGGGTGACGGAATGACCCTCATTTCTGGGTTATAGCGATCGTGGTCGCAGAGGTTGCGACTACAACCAGGTCTGGGGGTACAAGGACCTGCCAACTCCAGCGCATGATTCAGCTGTATGTGTGTCCAAGGAAGGCATTGCCGCACAGAGACCCATCAGGTCCACCACTGCAATACACGCCACAGGCCAAACAGAGGCCGGCCGCTGACATCGGCTGACATCTTCTGCTGGCTAAAGGAGAGGGTGCCGCTCAATGAAGAAGGTGAGAAGAATGTTTTTTATGAGCTAGAACAGGGACTATATATACCATGATGGGGATGTATTTACCAGGAAGGAAGAAATATATACCAGGATGGGTGACATATACTGTATACTAGGATGGAGACATATATAACAGGTTTGGCCCAGGATGAGGACATATATACCAGGATGGGGATATATATACAAGGATGGGGACATATACCAGGTTGGGGAACATATATACCAGGATGGGGGATATATACACTGGGAAGGGGGACATATATAGCAGGATGGGGAACATATAGACCAGAATGAGGAACATATATACCAGGATGGGAGACAAATATACCAGGATTTGTCCAGCATGAGGGAAATATATAACAGAATGGGGGACATATATATCAGGATGGGGATCCTTTCTACCAGAATGGTGACATATATACCAGGATGGGGACCATATATACCAGGATGGGAACCATATATACCAAGATAGGGAACATATATACCAGAATGAGGAACATATATACCAGGATGGGAGACAAATATACCAGGATTTGCCCAGGATGAGGGACATATATACCAGAATGAGGGACATATATACCAGGATGTTAATCATTTGTACCAGAATGGGGACATATATACCAAGATGGGGAACATATTTACCAGAATGGGGACATATACACCAGGATAAGCCCAGGATGAGGACATATATACCAGAATAGGGGACACTTATACCAGGATGGGGACCATATATACCAGGATGGGGACCATATATATCAGGATGGGGAACATATATACCAGAATGAGGGTCATATATACCAGGGTTGGAGACAAATATACCAGGATTTGTCCAGGATAAGGGACATATATACCAGAATGGGGATCATTTCAACCAGAATGGGGACATATATATCAGCATCGGGATCATATATACCAGGATGGGGACCATATATACCAGAATGGGGACCATATATACCAGGATGGGGAACATATATACCAGAATGAGGGACATATATATCAGGGTGGGAGACAAATATACCAGGATTTGCCCAGGATGAGGGACATATATACCAGAATGAGGGACATATACACCAGGATGTTGATCATTTCTACCAGAATGGGGACATATGTACCAGGATGGGGACCATATATATCAAGATGGGGACCATATATACCAAGATGGGGAACATATTTACCAGAACGGGGACATATATACAAGGATAAGCCCAGGATGAGGACATATATACCAGGATAGGAACATGTATACAAGGATGGTGACATATATACCAGCATGGGGACATATAACAAGGATGGGGGATATATTTACCAGGATGATGCCCATGATGAGGGATACTACTACATAATGAAGAGAGAAGGTTGGCACCTCATATGTCATTTTTGGATTTAGCTCATACATCTGACCCAACATGCAGGGAGAGGGTGGGCCTGGTCCAAATTGTGCATCGGGGCCGTGGGACTCTAGTATCACCATTGGCCAATTGCGTAGAAACTGCACATACTACTGACTACCAACATGTAAAGGATTGGATAGGAAGGGAGTCATCTCAAATTGTGGCCACTGCAGTAGAGTGTCAGCTCTTTGATCCAGCTGATTGCCGCTGTGGATGGTGCACAGCTCTTTCGCCAGATTTATGTTGCTGATGATTTTAATGTATCTATAGAAGAAAATGACAGCAGAATGCAAACTAAACTCTGAGAACTCTAAACCTTCTATTACAATGTTACAATAGATTCAGAATATTCAGTATTTATGGAAAATTTACAATCAACACATAACACTCACCAATGGAGAAGACGAGAGCTCAGAGAGGATCCAGAGCCCAGAAATGTCCCATAATGGTCAGGGGCTCAGCAGGGAGATACGATTACACTGGCATGGGGGGGGGGGGGGTGTTATAATAATATTTATATACTGTATATATACACAATGCGTGTGAATTATCAGGAAGATGGCAGTGGGCACAGATCGGGTGCAGTCCCCTGAGAACTATGGTCATTTCCTAAAATAAACCCCATGCATTGTATCATGTGACGAGGTCTGTGTGCAAACTGACAGCCGGGCAGAGGACAGTGCAGCTGCTCCAGGAACAAGCGGAGGATTTTAATGTGGGGAGGGTATTGCTCTTAGTATTCTCTGCCTGCAACCTGTGGCTTTCCAAAGTTATGAGATTTCAAGGGAATCTGTCACAAGTTTTTTTCTACCCCATCTGAGAACAGCATAATGTAGAGGCAGATACCCTGATTCCAGTGATGTGTCACTTACGTTACTGGTTGCTGCAGTTTTGATTAAATATTGTTTTATCTGCTGCAGATCCAGCAGTTCTGCGACTGCTGAGCTCTGTATTACCCCAATCACACAACTGATTTGCAGCTTTCTATGTACACTGTGCATAGGCAAAAAGCTGCCAATCAATGGTGAAGGTGGGGTTGGAGTATCTGGCAACTGCTAGTGATAATCTCCTGGTGATAAAACAGTAAGCAGCCCAGTAAGTGACACATCGCTGCAATCAGGGTCTCTGCCCTTACATCATGCTGTTCTCAGATTAGGATAAAGCAGCACTCTGTAAGCATCAAGATACATGCAAATATAAAATATATGGCATTTAAATAGCTTTATGCTATACTAAGAAAATAAAGGTTCTTAGTGCAAAAATTGGCCAATTCATGTGAGCCCATCAACCGCGTCAAGGTGACTTTTCTATGCTAGTGTAAACCACCCTGGGGCTGATTGGTGGGTGCAGAGCACAGTCAGAATAGGAGGCTGTCTACACCTCCAATATATACTGCAAGGAACTGCTTCTCCAAATATAGCAAATATGAACAGGTGCCAGCTGCTAAAAGTACACAAACACAAACAAAAGGGTACAGCAGCACTCTGTAAGTACCAAGACATGTGAGCCCATTTACCACATCAAGGTGACCTTTTTTTGATGGGACCCTATCCTAGCGTCAACCACCTTGCGGCTGATGTTTGGAGAGCACAGTCAGAATTGGAGTCTGTCTACTCCTCCATTAAAACTGCATCTCAAAATATATCAAGTGTGAACAGGTGCCAGCTGCAAACATAGAATATATGGAATTTATCTGTTTAATGCTATATAGAATATACTTAGAAAAATAAAGATTCATAGCGCTAAAATTGGCCAATTCGTGTGAGCCCAACTACCGCGGCAAGGTGACCTATCTTTGATGGGATCCTATGCTAGTGTCAACCTTGCTGGGGTTGATTGGTGGAGAGCACAGTCAGAATAGGAGGCTGTCTACACCTCCAATATATACTGCAAAAAAACTGCATCTTAAAATATATCAAGTGTGAACAGGTGCCAGCTGCAATAACATTAAACACAAAAATAAGGATACGTCAGTACTCTGAAAGCACTAAAACATATGCAAACATAGAATATATGGAATTTAACTGCTTAATACTATATGGCAAATACTTAGAAAAATTAAGGTTCTTAGCACAAAAATTGGCCAATTGATGAGTGCCCATCTACCGTGACAAGGTGACCTTTCTTTGATGGGATCCTATCCTAGTGTCAACCACTCTGGGGCTGATTTGCAGAGAGCACAGTCACAATAGGAGGCTGTCTACCCCTCCAATATATACTGCATAAAACTGCATCCCCAAATATATGAAGTGTGAACAGGTGCCAGCTAGTATAACAAGAAACACAAACAAAAGGATGCAGCAGCACTCTGGAAGTGCCAAGACATATGCAAACATAGAATATATGGAAATTAAACAGCTTAATAGTATATAGAAAATACTTAGAAAAATTAAGGTTCTCAGTGCAAAAAATTGGAGAATTGATGAGTGCCCATCAACCACGTCAAGGTGACCTTTCTTTCAACGGACCCTATCCTACTGTCAACCGCCTTGGAGCTGATTTGCTGAGAGCACAGTCAGATAGGATGCTGTCTACACTTCTAATATAAGCAGCAATAACTGCATCTCGAAATATAGCAAGTGTGAACAGGTGCTGTGAGAAAATGGTCAGTCTTGTTGCATCGAGCAGCCATCTTGTGCTCAGCAAACACTAGGAGTCATGTTATCTGCAGACCCTCGTATAATCTAGGCAGACTAGATTTGCAGTGAATGAAATGCATTGATGAAAGTTCTCTCCAGAATGGAACGATAAAGTGACCTGAGTGTCATTTAGCAAAAAGAGAGAAAAGCTATAATTGAAACAGCCTCAGGGCTTGAGACTAAATATGTGGTATTATATGGTAGAAAATAGGGAATATAGTGAGTGAACACAAAAAACAGAAGCATAGGCCTGTCAATATGGAAGGGTAATGGGAGCACACTAAAAGCTGTGATGTGATTAGGGACATGAGTTGATAAGAACAGGGAAACTTATGGGTTTTTATGAAATTAGGTGTTGATGTGTATATATACTGACATATTGAACTATTGCCTTCTTTGTGTTATATTATAACCGCCTTCTATCACAGTATGATGTAACTTATCTACGCCTTTTTCTGCAACATGTGACCCTTGTCTAAACCAGGTATAAAAAGGCTTCAGCGCCATAGTTTGTGGCCAGATAGTCAAACTGTTGCACAGCTTCTAGCTTCCCAGGTGTAGAACAAAGTATATACAAAGAAGTCCTCATCTGTTGCATATACCAACACAAATTACCCAATCTCGACATCTACGCGTGTCGGCCTGCCTTAGAGTTTGCTTCTCAACTCTGCTCTGCTGTATTATTATTATTATTCTTCTTTATTTTTATAGCACCATTTATTCCATGGCGCTTTACAAGTGAAAAGGGTATACATGAAAACAAGTACAACAATCATTAACAATACAAAACAGACTGGTACAGGAGGAGAGAGAACCCTGCCCGCGAGGGCTCACAGTCTACAGCAGGAGGAGAGAGGACCCTGCCTGCGATTGCTCACAGTCTACAGCAGGAGGAGAGAGGACCCTGCCCGCGAGGGCTCACAGTCTACAGCAGGAGGAGAGAGGACCCTGCCCGCGAGTGCTCACAGTCTACAGCAGGAGGAGAGAAGACCCTGCCCGTGAGGGCTTACAGTCTACAGGAGGAGAGAGGACCCTTCCCACGGGGGCTCACAGTCTACAGGATGAGAGAGGACCCTGCCCACGAGGGCTCACAGTCTGCAGGATGAGAGAGGACCCTGCCCGCGAGGGCTCACAGTCTACTGGAGAAGATAGGACCCTGTCCGCGAGGGATCACAGTCTACAGGAGGAGAGAAGACCCTGCCCGCAAGGGCTCACAGTCTACAGGAGGAGAGAGGACCCTGCCCCCGAGGGCTTACAGTCTACAGGAGGAGATAGGACCCTGTCCGTGAGGGATCACAGTCTACAGGAGGAGAGGGGAGCCTTCCCACGAGTGCTCACAGTCTACAGGATGAAAGAGGACCCTGTCCGCGAGGGATCACAGTCTACAGGAGGAGAGAGGACCCTGCCCGCAAGGGCTCACAGTCTACAGGAGGAGAGAGGACCCTGCCCCCGAGGGCTTACAGTCTACAGGAGGAGATAGGACCCTGTCCGTGAGGGATCACAGTCTACAGGAGGAGAGGGGAGCCTTCCCATGAGTGCTCACAGTCTACAGGATGAAAGAGGACCCTGTCCACGAGGGCTCACAGTCTACAGGAGGAGAGAGTACCCTGCCAGCAAGGGCTCACAGTCTACAGGAGGAGAGAGGACCCTACCCATGAGGGCTCACAGTCTACATGAGGAGAGAGGACCCTGTCCACGAGGGATCACAGTCTACAGAAAGAGAGAAGACCCTGCCCATGAGGGCTCACAGTCTACAGGAGAAGAGAGGACCCTGCCCGCGAGGGATTACAGTCAACAGGAAGAGATAGGACCCTGTCCGTGAGGGATCACAGTCTACAGGAGGAGAAATGACCCTTCCCACGTGGGCTCACAGTCTACAGGATGAGAGAGGACCCTGCCCACGAGGGATCACAGTCTACAGGAGGAGAGAGGGCCTTGCCCGTGAGGGATCACAGTCTAAAAAAGGAGAGAGGACCCTGCCCTCAAGGGCTCACAGTCTACAGGAGGAGAGAGGATCCTGCCCGCGAGGGTCTGAGGGTTTTTGTAGGTTATAGGCTTGTCAGAAGAGGTGGGTCTTCAGGTTCCTCTTGAAGCTTTCCACAGTAAGAGAGAGTATGATATGCTGGGGTAGAGCGTTCCAGAATATGGGGGAGGCACGAGAGAAATCTTGTATGCGATTGTGGTAAGAAGAGATAAGAGGGGAGAGAAGAGAAGGAGATCTTGTGAGGATCTGAGATTGCGTGCAGGTAGGTACCAGGAGACTAGGTCACAGATGTATGGAGGAGACAGGTTGTGGATGGCTTTGAATGTTATGGTTAGTGTTTTGAACTGGAGTCTTTGGGCAATGGGAAGCCAGTAAAGGAATGACAGAGTGGCAAGGCTGGGGAATAGCAAGGTGAGAGGTGGATTAAGTGGGCCGCAGAGTTTATGCTCTTATTCTTGAATAAATACCAACTCCTACTTTGAAGAATTGACTGCACTGCCTCCTTCGGACTATTAAGAAGAAAGACATTATTGGACGCTCCAGTGATCTTACAGTGCCAGCTGCTATAACTACACGAACACAAACAAAAGGGTAGAGCAGCACTCTGTAAGTGCCAAGACATTTGGAAACAATATATGAAATTTAAACTGCCTAATGCTATACATAGAATATACTTAGAAAATTAGCAATTCTTAGTGCTAAAATTGGGTAATTCATCTGTGCCCATCAACCACGGCAAGGTGACCTTTCTTTGAAGGGATTCTATCCTAGTATCAACCACACTGGGGTTGATTGGCAGAGAGCAGAGTCAGAATAGGAGGCTGTCTGCACCTCCAATATATACTGCAAAAATACAAAAAACTGCATCTCCAAATACTGCACGTGTGATCAGGTGGCAGCTGCTATAACAAGAAACACAAAAATAAGGATATAGCCACACTCTGTAAGCACATGTAAGACATATGCAAACATAGAATAAATGGAATTTAAACTCTTTAGAATAAACTTAGAAAAATTAAGGTTCTTGTCGTGGTTGATGGGTAAACAAAAATTGGCCAATTTTTGCGCTAAAACACTTAATTTTTCTATGTATATTCTATATAGCATTAAGGCATTTAAATGTCATATATTTAATGTCTCCATATGTCTTGGCACTTACAGAGTGTTGCTCAATTATTTTCTACAGAGTGCTGCTGTATTCTTTTGTATACAGTATTATTATTATTATTATTTATTATTATAGCGCCATTTATTCCATGGCGCTTTACAAGTGAAAGAGGGTATACGTACAACAATCATTAACAGTACAAGACAGACTGGTATAGGAGGAGAGAGGACCCTGCCCGCGAGGGTTCACAGTCTACAGGGAATGGGTGATGGTACAATAGGTGAGGACAGAGCTGGTTGCGCAGTGGTCTACTGGGCTGAGGGCTATTGTAGGTTGTAGGCTTGTTGGAAGAGGTGGGTCTTGAGGTTCCTCTTGAAGCTTTCCACGGTAGGGGAGAGTCTGATGTGCTGAGGTAGAGCGTTCCAGTACTGCTGTATCCTTATGTACAGAGTACTGCTGTATCCTTTTGTACAGAGTGTTGCTGTATTCTTTTGTACAGAGTACTGCTGTATTCTTTTGTACAGAGTACTGCTGTATTCTTTTGTACAGAGAACTGCTGTATTCTTTTGTACATAGTACTGCTGTATCATTTTGTACAAAGTGCTTCTATATCCTTTTGTACAGAGTACTGCTGTATTCATTTGTACAGAGTACTGCTGTATCCTTTTGTACAGAGTGCTGCTGTGCTCTTTTGTACAGAGTACTGCTGTATTCTTTTGTACAGAGTACTGCTGTATCATTTTGTACAGAGTACTGCTGTATCCTTTTGCACAGAGTGTTGCTGTATTCTTTTGTACAGAGTGCTGCTGTATTCTTTTGCACAGAGTACTGCTGTATTCTTTAGTACAGAGTGCTGCTGTATTCTTTTGCACAGAGTACTGCTGTATTCTTTAGTACAGAGTGCTGCTGTATTCTTTTGTACAGAGTACTGCTGTATTCTTTTGTACAGAGTACTGTTGTATTCTTTTGTACAGAGTACTGTTGTATTCTTTTGTACAGAGTACTGTTGTATTCTTTTGTACAGAGTACTGCTGTATTCTTTTGTACAGAGTACTGCTCTATCCTTTTGTACAGAGTAATGCTGTATTCGTCTGTACAGAGTGCTGCTGTATTCTTCTGTACAGAGTGCTGCTGTATTCTTTTGTACAGAGTACTGCTGTCTACTTTTGTACAGAGTACTGCTGTATTCTTTTGTACAAAGTACTGCTGTGTTCTTTTGTACAGAGTACTGCTGTATTCTTTTGTACAGAGTACTGCTGTATTCTTTTGTACAGAGTGCTGCTGTATTCTTTTGTACAGAGTACTGCTGAATTCTTTTGTACAGAGTACTGCTGTATTCTTTTGTACAGAGTACTGCTGTATTCTTTTGTACAAAGTACTGCTGTGTTCTTTTGTACAGAGTACTGCTGTATTCTTTTGTACAGAGTACTGCTGTATTCTTTTGTACAGAGTGCTGCTGTATTCTTTTGTACAGAGTACTGCTGAATTATTTTGTACAGAGTACTGCTGTATTCTTTTGTACAGAGTACTGTTGTATTCTTTTGTACAGAGTGCTGCTGTATCCTTTTGTACAGAGTAATGCTGTATTCTTCTGTACAGAGTGCTGCTGTATTCTTTTGTACAGAGTGCTGCTGTATCGTTTTGTACAGAGTGCTGCTGTATTCTTTTGTACAGAGTACTGCTGTCTTCTCTTGTACAGAGTACTGCTGTATTCTTTTGTACAAAGTACTGCTGTGTTCTTTTGTACAGAGTACTGCTGTATTCTTTTGTACAGAGTACTGCTGTATTCTTTTGTACAGAGTACTGCTGTATTCTTTTGTGCAGAGTGCTGCTGTATTCTTTTGTACAGAGTACTGCTGTATTATTTTGTACAGAGTGCTGCTGTATTCTTTTGTACAGAGTACTGCTGTATCCTTTTGTACAGAGTGCTGCTGTATTCTTTTGTACAGAGTACTGCTGTATCCTTTTGTACAGAGTGCTGCTGTATTCTTTTCTTTATGTTTCAGCAGCTTGTACCTGTTGACATTTCCTGTTTTATTTGGAGATGCAGTTTTTTTGTTTTTTGCTCTCAGATTAGGTAAAAAAAGCTTGGTGACAGATCCAATTTCAGGCTAGAACAGTGCAATTAACCCTTTAAATTTTAGTACCCGCAAGATGCCTTAATACAGAGATGGCATCTAATACACAACCCCAAAAATAAAGAAGAGAAAGCAAGAAGATATTCCAAAAAAATAAAATAATTACCGTAATTAAAATAATTTGTCCTACATACGAATCTGTCCCCAGAGTGCAGAGTCCTCATAACAATGGATTGTGCGGAATTTCTATATTTTACGATTCATACACTTTGTTCAGTCAATATAGCCGTATTAGGGCTTGTTTTATTTGTGGAACGAGCTGCAGTTTTTATCATTAGTTCTTCATGGTCTGTACGACTTTCTGATTCATTTTTATTTTATTTATTTATTTATTACAATTATTTGTTTTCTCAGATTTGGAATTCATCCTACGAGATAAATGTTTTTTTATTTGGACAGATGCTCATGCCGATGCCTGATACGTACAATACAGACCAAAAGTTTGGACACACCTTCTAATTCAAAGAGTTTTCTTTATTTTCAAGGCTCTGAAGATTGTAGATTCACCTTGAAGGCATCAAAAGTATGAATTATCACATGTGGAATGAAATACTTAACAAAAAAGTGTGAAACAGCTGAAAATATGTCTTATATTCTGGGTTCTTCAGAGTAGCCGCCTTTTGCTTTGATTATTGCTTTGCACACTCTTGGCATTCTCATGATGAGCTTCAAGAGGTAGAAATGAAGAATATTACATGCGAGAAATTGCCAAGAAACTGAAGATTTCCTACAACGGTGTGTACTACTCCCTTCAGAGGAGAACACAAACAGGTGTGTCCAAACTTTTGGATTTTGTGCACTGTATAGTAGTAGTGTTTCTGCACTGTATAGTAGTAGTATTTGTGCACTGTATAGTAGTAGTGTTTGTGCACTGTATAGTAGTAGTGTTTGTGCACTGTATTGTAGTAGTAATTGTGCACTGTATAGTAGTAGTATTTGTGCACTCTATAGTAGTAGTAATTGTGCACTGTATAGTAGTAGTATTTGTGCACTGTATAGTAGTAGTATTTGTGCACTGTATAGTAGTAGTATTTGTGCACTGTATAGTAGTAGTGTTTGTGCACTGTATAGTAGTAGTGTTTGTGCACTGTATAGTAGTAGTATTTGTGCACTGTATAGTAGTAGTGTTTGTGCACTGTATAGTAGTAGTAATTGTGCACTGTATAGTAGTAGTGTTTGTGCACTGTATAGTAGTAGTGTTTGTGCACTGTATAGTAGTAGTGTTTGTGCACTGTATAGTAGTAGTATTTGTGCACTGTATAGTAGTAGTATTTGTGCACTGTATAGTAGTAGTGTTTGTGCACTGTATTGTAGTAGTAATTGTGCACTGTATAGTAGTAGTATTTGTGCACTCTATAGTAGTAGTATTTGTGCACTCTATAGTAGTAGTATTTGTGCACTGTATAGTAGTAGTATTTGTGCACTGTATAGTAGTAGTATTTGTGCACTGTATAGTAGTAGTATTTGTGCACTGTATAGTAGTAGTGTTTGTGCACTGTATAGTAGTAGTATTTGTGCACTGTATTGTAGTAGTATTTGTGCACTGTACAGTAGTAGTATTTGTGCACAGTATAGTAGTAGTGTTTGTGCACTGTATAGTAGTAGTATTTCTGCACTGTATTGTAGTAGTATTTGTGCACTCTATAGTAGTAGTATTTGTGCACTGTACAGTAGTAGTATTGGTGCACTGTATAGTAGTAGTATTTGTGCACTGTATAGTAGTAGTAATTGTGCACTGTATAGTAGTAGTGTTTGTGCACTGTATAGTAGTAGTGTTTGTGCACTGTATTGTAGTAGTAATTGTGCACTGTATAGTAGTAGTATTTGTGCACTGTATAGTAGTAGTATTTGGGCACTGTATAGTAGTAGTATTTGTGCACTGTATAGTAGTAGTAATTGTGCACTGTATAGTAGTAGTATTTGTGCACTGTACAGTAGTAGTGTTTGTGCACTGTATAGTAGTAGTATTTGTGCACTGTATAGTAGTAGTATTTGTGCACTGTATAGTAGTAGTAATTGTGCACTGTATAGTAGTAGTGTTTGTGCACTGTATTGTAGTAGTAATTAAGCACTATATTGCAGTAGTAATTGAGCACTGTATAGTAGTAGTATTTTTTATCACTATGTAGTAATATTTGAACACTGTATATATGTATATATACATATATATATATATATATATATATATATATATATATATATATATATACATGGGTATATATGACACATGTATAGCATACAGGAGGGTCTATAAGACATATAGGGGGTAGGATATATAGGATATATAAAGGGTATATAGGACATATGGACATCATGCAGGAGGGTATATAGGACATATAGGCAGTATATAGGACGCATGGATATCATATATGATGGTATATAGGATAAATAGGGGGTATATTGAATATATAGGGGGTATATAGGACACATGTAAAGCATACAAGAGGGTATATAGAACATATACAGTTAGGTCCAGAAATATTTGGACAGTGACACAATTTTCGCGAGTTGGGCTCTGCATGCCACCACATTGGATTTAAAATGAAACCTCTACAACAGAATTCAAGTGCAGATTGTAACGTTTAATTTGAAGGTTTGAACAAAAATATCTGATAGAAATTGTAGGAATTGTCACATTTCTTTACAAACACTCCACATTTTAGGAGGTCAAAAGTAATTGGACAAATAAACCAAACCCAAACTAAATATTTTTATTTTCAATATTTTGTTGCGAATCCTTTGGAGGCAATCACTGCCTTAAGTCTGGAACCCATGGACATCACCAAACGCTGGGTTTCCTCCTTAATGCTTTGCCAGGCCTTTACAGCCGCAGCCTTCAGGTCTTGCTTGTTTGTGGGTCTTTCCGTCTTAAGTCTGGATTTGAGCAAGTGAAATGCATGCTCAATTGGGTTAAGATCTGGTGATTGACTTGGCCATTGCAGAATGTTCCACTTTTTTGCACTCATGAACTCCTGGGTAGCTTTGGTTGTATGCTTGGGGTCATTGTCCATCTGTACTATGAAGCGCCGTCCAATCAACTTTGCGGCATTTGGCTGAATCTGGGCTGAAAGTATATCCCGGTACACTTCAGAATTCATCCGGCTACTCTTGTCTGCTGTTATGTCATCAATAAACACAAGTGACCCAGTGCCATTGAAAGCCATGCATGCCCATGCCATCACGTTGCCTCCACCATGTTTTACAGAGGATGTGGTGTGCCTTGGATCATGTGCCGTTCCCTTTCTTCTCCAAACTTTTTTCTTCCCATCATTCTGGTACAGGTTGATCTTGGTCTCATCTGTCCATAGAATACTTTTCCAGAACTGAGCTGGCTTCATGAGGTGTTTTTCAGCAAATGTAACTCTGGCCTGTCTATTTTTGGAATTGATGAATGGTTTGCATCTAGATGTGAACCCTTTGTATTTACTTTCATGGAGTCTTCTCTTTACTGTTGACTTAGAGACAGATACACCTACTTCACTGAGAGTGTTCTGGACTTCAGTTGATGTTGTGAACGGGTTCTTCTTCACCAAAGAAAGTATGCGGCGATCATCCACCACTGTTGTCATCCGTGGACGCCCAGGCCTTTTTGAGTTCCCAAGCTCACCAGTCAATTCCTTTTTTCTCAGAATGTACCCGACTGTTGATTTTGCTACTCCAAGCATGTCTGCTATCTCTCTGATGGATTTTTTCTTTTTTTTCAGCCTCAGGATGTTCTGCTTCACCTCAATTGAGAGTTCCTTAGACCGCATGTTGTCTGGTCACAGCAACAACTTCCAAATGCAAGCAAAACCACACACCTGTAATCAACCCCAGACCTTTTAACTACTTCATTGATTACAGGTTAACGAGGGAGACACCTTCAGAGTTAATTGCAGCCCTTAGAGTCCCTTGTCCAATTACTTTTGGTCCCTTGAAAAAGAGGAGGCTATGCATTACAGAGCTATGGTTCCTAAACCCTTTCTCCGATTTGGATGTGAAAACTCTCATATTGCAGCTGGGAGTGTGCACTTTCAGCCCATATTATATATAGAATTGTATTTCTGAACATGTTTTTGTAAACAGCTAAAATAACAAAACTTGTGTCACTGTCCAAATATTTCTGGACCTAACTGTAGGAGGTATACAGGACACATGCATAGCATACAGAAGGGTATATAGGACATATAGGGACTATATAGGATATTTTGGGGCTATATAGGACATATAACCATCTCTTTGAGCTGGAGCCAAGAGCCATCCATAGAGTTGTTCTGGTAGACCCAATCTATGTGTCCTGGACGCGTCCCGCCCCAGAAGCGGTCGGACCGCTCGGATCTGGACGTTGTTGCTTGTGTGGCTTGAGGGTCTCCGGACCCGGGGGCTCGGGGCCAAGCCGGTACGTGACGGGGGGTTATTTACAGGGGATTTAGGTAGTTTGTGACGCCACCTGTGGTGTGCGGTAATGGGGAGTACCGCCGCTGCCGTTGGGAGTACCCGGGGTGATGGAGTGGGTCAGCCAGATGATGTTACCCTCCATGGGTAGGGAAAGGTCTCTGGATGGTGGTTTGGGGTGCAGGGGGAGCGCGGGCTCGCTTGTTGCAGGGGTTAATCAGGTACTCACTCAGAAGAAAGCAGACACTGACAACGTAGTAAACCAAGTCTCTGAATGCTGCTGCTGTCCTGGGGAGCTCGTCCGGGTCCCGTTCCCTGCAGCACTACCTGGTGGTCCATGGCCTGCTTCCTGGCCCTGTATTTTAGAGTGTCTTTGGTGGCCTGTCAGCTTGGAGCTTTCCGGGGGTAGCAAGAGGAGCTTGCTCTCAGGAGCTTATGCTTGGGATTTCAGTGGGCTGCTTTGCTTGGAAAGCGATATCCTCCCCATTGTGCTAGTTTCCCCGATCTCTAAGCTTTGACTAGTCCAGGGGCGTCAAATATGCCTTTACCCTAAAAAATTTCTCACAAATGTACCACATCAATGTGTTTTTGCAACATCGAAGAAAGAGCACCTGACAATTTTTCAGTAATGATTTGGAAACCATGAGGACCTTTCATTGAGGACCCGACTTATTGTTGGTTTGGAGGGGGCTTCCAATGAAGTTGAGGGGTTTGCTTTTGGAATATGTCAATTCTAGCTTCTACAATATAAAGTGTTTGACCCAGTGAAAATTAACTTTTTGGACATCTGGCTGTTTGGCGATTGTCATCAAAAAATGTATTCTGTGTTGTCCGCTCATTCTTGGCATCCGCCCCACATTATAAAAAATCCACCAATGGGAGACCTTATACGTAGAAAAATAAATTGTTCCAGATGATTCCGATATGGAATCAGAACAAGTAAAAAATAGACTCAAACAGAGGGGCCATTCAACTGGGGTCCTAGAGCGTGCGGATAATATTGTACGGAATGTTCCGAGAAAGGATCCAAAAAGAAGAGCTAGGGGAAGGAATAGCAATGGTCACATCTTATAACATTTACAACTATATAGGCTTAAGATTAATTCTTTTATTAACCCCTTTCACTCCCAGGCAATGTTCCATTTTTTTTTCCGCTCTCCTTCTTCCGAGAGCTGTAACAAGAACGCAGCATTTCAGCTAATTACAACAGTGCAGCTCTGATCTGGAGAAATGAATCAGCGATCCTTATCCTTATCAGCTGATTCATTTATCCTGATCAGAGCTGCACAGTTGTAATCAGCTGAAATGCTGCATTCTTGTTACAGCAGCTGCTCTGCTGGCTGTAACGGGAACTACATCATGATAGCGACAGGACTCATCCCATGACCCTGTGCTGCCATAGCAACAATCAGCTCCCCATGATCGAGTCAAGGGGCCTCCGTTGGCGGCATGGAAAAGTCACATTCTCCGCTTTGGTGCTTCAAATTGTGCTGTCACATTTAGACAGTGCGATTTAAGGAGTTACAGGCATGGGGGAATCGCGGATCCACCTGCACCTGCGAGGCACACATGTCTGCTGTTCAAACCAGCAGACATGTGTGGAAATCACCGCTGGCTCACTGCAGCAGCCGGTGTTGATCACCACTTCAAAATTTAGGACATACCGGTATGTCCTAAATTATGAAGGGGCTAATTGCTACACTGCCAATGTAATATACTTGGAGTAAATATGGCACTCTAAAGAAAAGGATAAGGCGCCCTTTAGCAAATAGCAACAAACATAATACAGTGGGATTGTCTGCCGCTTCAAAACATTTCCTCCATAAACATTGACAGGATCTGTCTGGTTTTAGTTTTTTGGGGATTGAAAAAGTTTTTAAAAACAACAGGGGAGGTGATATGAGACATAAGATCCTGAATCGAGAGTCCTTTTGGTTCTTCGTGTTGGAAACTAAGGTCCCCCAGGATCATTGTACGATCACTTGCTTTTTTCAGAAATAATGTAATCTCCATTGATGAAAATGTATAATGAAAACGGGAGGCAATGTGCTCAATATAAGTTATAAATCATTAATATACTGCAAAAAATAAAAAATACAAACGATTATAGTAACAAAAATCATAGTCACATAGAAATTAGTATAGTATCCAGATGAGGAATGATTAGATATAAATATAAAGTGCAGGAATGAAAAAATTCATAGAAAAAAAAAATGAAACAATTTATAAGGGTAATCAATGAATAAAGATAATATATGTGATAGCCCCCAAAAATATTAATTGTCCAATATTAAAAAGTAAGGGGCAAGTGCAATAAACCAATATAGAAAGACAATGAATAAATGATATCCATACAAATAAAGTGAGTATGTGCTAATTGCATTCCAGCTGCACCTTTGTCTATGGAGTCCAAAAGCTAAGCAGGATCAATGTTGTCTGATACACCAATGGCTAATAAGCAGAACTGTATGGATCATATAACAGTCACTTATAGCCTAGTTATTAAACCGGGAGTGGAGCTGCATATATAAAGACTATAAATGTAAGTACATGGCTGTGGAGAGATACACATCAATATCAACAGTTACCTTGATATGGAGCACATCGTCCACACCCCGACACGCGTTTCGGAAGTTTCTTCGTCAGGGAGAATATAAGACATCTGGGGGTATATAGGACATATGGATGTCATATACGAGGGTACAACACTCATCACCATCTCCATGTATAGAGAGAATATAGGACACATGTATAGCATACAAGAGGGTATATAGAACATATAGGGGTATATAGGATATATGGATATGGATAACATACAGGAGGGTATATTGGCCATATAGGAGTATATAGTACATATGAATATCATATAGGAGTGTACTGCAGTCATCACCATCTCCACATATAGAGAGAATATAGGACACATGTATAAGATACAAGAGGGTATATAGAACATATAGGGGTATATAGGACATATGGATATCATACAGGAGGGTATATAGGACATATAGGAGTATTTAGGACATATGGATATCATATAGGAAGGTATCGCACTCATCACCATCTCCACATATAGAGAGAATATAGGACACATGTATAGGATACAAGAGGGTATATAGAACATATGGAGGTATATAGGTCATATGGATATCATATGGGGGGTACCGAACTCATCACCATCTCTACGAGCCATCCATAGAGCCTGGTAGACCCAATCTATACAATCTCTTTACCCTAAAGTTCTCACAAAAGTACCAAATCAATAAGTTTTTGCAACATGGAAGAAAGAGCACCTGACAATTTTTCAGCAATGGTTTGGAAACCATGAGCAATGGTGGGAAAATGAGGACCTCCAAACTTCACCCAACCAATATGAACATGACTGACACATTCATCACCTGGCATGAGCATCCATCAATCCCACAGCAAGAGTGAGGAGGTATTATACACTCGACTCAAAGTTTGGAGGTGCATTGGAAATTACACAATTGATGTCATCTATATACTCAACCGATATCATCATGGAAGCCTCTACATCAACTCTCGATTTCCTGGTACCTCTGGATGGCAGTGCTCTGCTAAAGCAATGTGCTTTAGTCCTTGTCAATGTAGGGTCCCAGGCACAGTCTACAGAAAGTGTTCCAATACATGGGGGAAAAACACAGCAAATACCATCACATTCAGGACAGAGGGGTCCAGTGTCCGACTGATTCCACTCCCACAAAAAGCCTCCATTTTATACTTTGGTTTTTCCTTCGGATTCAGATATTTCTTTCAAATGGCGTAAACACAGGAATGAGTCCTGGAGAGAGAATCACGTGACCCTGAAAAAAAGTAATGGACACAAGTCAATATCTGTCACGGGGTATGAAATGACAGGGGCTCCTAGGCTGGCCTTCAGACTTGAGAACCTGCATTGTCTTTTATCTCAGAGGTACGCTTGATGGTAGCCAGGTCTGAGCCCCCAGCTTGATCCTGACTCCTGTCCAAGCCCTGATTTACCTCTCCCTCTCCCCCACCCTTGAGGTGGGGTGGAAACACATCAAGAAAACTCCACAGAAACAACACGGACAAGGGAGAATGAAAACTCGTACACACTACATTCAAACACAAAGCAGAGACTATACGTGTACAGGGGAATAAAGACAAAAAGGAAGGAAGTTAACACTCAACTGGGGAGCTTCCACACCTCTCAAAATCGCAACTACAGATCACCATGAACTGGATCACCACTGTCACAGGGTCCTTCTCCGATATCACACGATCAACAGAGAGAGAAATGGGTGAAGAATCCAAAAACATTTATTCCAAGCAAGTCAGAAGATCCATAATATAGTCCACCACACAGAGGGTAAACTAGTCCAGTAATGGCATAAATGTCCTGGGAGGTTAGTCACAATCCTCCAGAAGTCCTTCTTCAGGGTATTAGGGGTTTCTCACAGTCTCTCTGGGGTGTCAGCTTCTCCCTCTGAGGTTCAATTCTTCTGTCTTGTAAGTCTCACCCAAAATGACTAATCTCCCAGGTAAACAGAGAGTTTGGGTGGACTCCAGGCCCCCTCCCCCACACTTAGGGAGAGAAGCACTGCAAGGAGTTATAACCCTACACAAAGGATAAACAATACATCGAATAGACAGACCTTCACACCCAAAACATGAACCCACACAAAATGGTACATAACCCACCATATCACACCATCACAACTACAAAGACCAGAATCACTGGAGCCTATGCTGAAGCTATAACCGGCGCTGAGAAGTAAGAACCAGAATCTTATATAGGAAGGAAACGGATGTTATTGATCAGTAGCAATGGGAGCTCCTAGCAGAGTTTCCCAGGTCAGCAGGAATTAACACCTGCAGGATTGAGGAACAGAGCACATGAAACAGCCGACGTCCAGCTCTAGCTGAACAGCTAGGAGGCATCATGTTGCCTGTCAGGCTCTGCAGTGTGAACAGAGCCTGACACTACCATGACACCTAATGAGTCTAGACCTGAACACTGCATGACAATATTTAGCTATCTATCTATCTACGTATCATCCGCCCATTCATACATCTATCTATCCTTCTATATATCCACCTATGATCTATCTATTACACATTGTGGATTTTCTGTAGAAAAGATTCCACTCCAGATCTAGACCTTTGAGTTTGCATTTTCTTCCTACGTAAGACTATTCCATGGCGCGGAGACCCCAGAGCTCACCGGACAGATGTCTCGTTTCCACTTTGCAGCAAGTTTCATCCCCCACGCAGGACACGCCACTTTGTGCAGATTCATAATATTGTCCGGTCCGTCCACCCCTCCGAGGAGCGAAGCTGAACACTGGAACCCAAATACAGAAAATCTACGGTGGTCATCAGATCCAATCTCTACTCTGATATAAGACAATACAACAGACCCTGCCGGTCCAGTCATAGATATTATGTATATTGTAAGTTTCTGCAGATCTCCCGTCTTACCTGGTGGTATGAGGAGGACACACATAGTGAGGATCAGTGGGTACATGGCGTCGTGGTGGTTCCATACAATGATGAAGCTTTTATATAGACATCCTTGTGTAAATCATTATCTAGAACACCATACGGTAAGTATCGATGGCGCCAAATCTCATCGGCTCATATCAGGTTTCTTCTTCTCTTTTTACAGGTGCAATAACCCTGAAATGACTTTTATCCATGAAAAGAGTTATTTCAACAAGGAAGCAGAGTTACAGTATCATAAAGGGGCTCTATCATTCTGTTTATGTTACCGATGGGGTGCTAATACTTTATTGTGTCACTATGTGGGTGCGATTATGGATGAAGGAACCCGAACGGTAAAGTTTGTGGCTTGTACCGGACACCAGATGTCCAGGTCTCGGAATCAAACACAGACTTTTAGTAAAAGTCTGTGTTTGAGTTGTATGTTAATAAAATTTGTTGAAAGGCTACAGGGCAGCCAATCAACAAGCTTTATTGCATGGGGATGAAGATATAAAAAAATAAAATAAAAATTACGTGGGCTAGAACATTTGTTTGATAACCAGCATAGGTAAATCTGCAGCTACAGGCTGCAACCCCCAGCTGTCTGCTTACCTTGGCTAGTTATAAAAAATAAAGGGGGATCCAATACCGTTTTTTAAATTATTAATTTAAATAAGCTTTAAAAATTGGCGTGGCTCCCCCTTATCTTTGACAACAAGCCAAGGTAAAGTAGGCAATTGGGGGCTGGTATTATCAGGCTGAGACATTCCATGGTTATTTGGCCCTTTCCAGCCTAAAAATAGCAGCCCGCAGCCACCCCAGAAGTGGTGCATCCATTGGATGCTCTAATTCTGGAGTTTTGTCTGGCTCTTCCTGATTGTTCCATAGAATTCAATGGGAATTGTGGGATATTACTGCTTTAGATTATGTCGAAACTTCCAGGATTTAATTTTAATTAATAAATCGATGAACGAGAGAGTATTGGGGAGTGTTTATTCAAATAAACTTTTTTTTTCCTTTGTGTGCATGTTTTTTTAAACTTATACTTACTGGTTAGTAATGGAGGTGTATGATAGACTGCTTTCTATTACTAACCTCTCGGCTTCATGCCAGCTGACATTACACAAAATATATTACCCCAATTGTTAACTCACCCGTACAATCAGGAAGAGCCAAGTACAATGAAGATAATGGATGTGCTACTTCTGGGGTGGTTGAGTGCTGCAATGTTTAGGCTGGGAAGGGCCAAGTTACCATGGATCTTCACTCCCTTAAAATACCAGTCTTCAGTTGTCTGTGTTGCTTTGGCTGGTTATGAAAACTAGGGCAGAGCCAATGCCTTTTTAAAAATTATTTATTTAAATAATTAAAAAAAAACACCTTTGGATCCCCTCTGTTTTTGATAACCAGCTAAGGGAAAGCAGACAGTTGATGGCTGCAGCGCACAGTTGTCTACTTTACCTTCACTGGTTCTCAAAAAAAGGTGGGAGTCAACATTTTTTGTTTATCTATTCCACAACCATATTTGTTTGCACAACAATTGCCCCCATTTTGGTTCCTTTTGCAGCAATCTAGCCCTAACTATGACCATTTTACTGCACAGAAGATAAGGTCCCCATTGACATATATGGGGTTTGAGGTCTGGGGTCAAATTTGGATCAAGTGTAGGTCCCACACCAAGCTTTTATTTAAAGTCTGGCCGAGACAAGCAAACCCGATCTTCCGCTCATCTCTAGTCGTGATCACACTGTTGTTGTCACTAAAGAATAATGGGACAATAAAAAAAAAGTTAATTTAAGGTCAAAGTGTAATGATGGGAGTAACAGTATTATATTATATGCTCAGACATTACCTTATAAAATGGTCAAAATACATAATTTACATAAAGTCGTGTAGGATAAAAGGATTTCCCCTTGATTATCCGGATTTGTTGCATTGTCTACTCATTGTTAATGTGAAGATTCTCAGACAAATGCTCAGCGTGTGCACATAGCCTTATGTCCACCTTTGTATGGCTTTTATGACATATGTTTGCCTGGGGAAGGCCTCGGTACAAAGCAGAAACGTGCAGCCCCTATTTCCCTTTAACGTTAAAAATATAAGAAAGTTTTATATGCTTTACCATGCTCAGGTGCTCAGTACTCGTAACTAGTGATGAGCGGGCACTACCATGCTCAGGTGCTCAGTACTGGTAACTAGTGATGAGCGGGCACTACCATGCTCAGGTGCTCAGTACTGGTAACTAGTGATGAGCGGGCACTACCATGCTCGGGTGCTCAGTACTGGTAACTAGTGATGAGCGGGCACTACCATGCTCGGGTACTCTGTACTCGTAACTAGTGATGAGCGGGCACTACCATGCTCGGGTACTCTGTACTCGTAACTAGTGATGAGCGGGCACTACCATGCTCGGGTACTCAGTACTGGTATCTAGTGATGAGCGGGCACTACCATGCTCGGGTGCTCTGTACTCGTAACTAGTGATGAGCGGACACTACCATGCTCGGGGGCTCAGTACTCGTATCTAGTGATGAGTGGGCACTACCATGCTCGGGGGCTCAGTACTTGTGACTAGTGATGAGCGGGCACTACCATGCTCGGGTGCTCAATACTCGTAACTAGTGATGAGCGGGCACTACCATGCTCAGGTGCTCGGTACTGGTAACTAGTGATGAGCGAGCACTACCATGCTCAGGTGCTCAGTACTGGTAACTAGTGATGAGTGAGCACTACCATGCTCGGGTGCTCTGTACTCATAACTAGTGATGAGCGGGCACTACCGTGCTCGGGTGCTCAGTACTCGTAACTAGTGATGAGCAGGCACTACCATGCTCGGGTGCTCAGTACTGGTAACTAGTGATGAGCGGGCACTACCATGCTCGGGTGCTCAGTACTGGTAACTAGTGATGAGCGGGCACTACCATGCTCGGGTGCTCAGTACTGGTAACTAGTGATGAGTGAGCACTACCATGCTCAAGCGCTCAGTACTGGTAACTAGTGATGAGCGGGCACTACCATGCTCAGGTGCTCTGTACTGGAAACTAGTGATGAGCGGGCACTACCATGCTCGGGTGCTCTGTACTGGTAACTAGTGATGAGCGGGCACTACCATGCTCAGGTGCTCAGTACTGGTAACTAGTGATGAGCGGGCACTACCATGCTCAAGTGCTCAGTACTCGTAACTAGTGATAAGCGAGCACTACCATGCTCGGGTGCTCAGTACTGGTAACTAGTGATGAGCGGGCACTACCATGCTCAGGTGCTCAGTACTCGTAACTAGTGATGAGCGGGCACTACCATGCTCAGGTGCTCAGTACTGGTAACTAGTGATGAGCGGGCACTACCATGCTCGGGTGCTCAGTACTGGTAACTAGTGATGAGCGGGCACTACCATGCTCGGGTACTCTGTACTCGTAACTAGTGATGAGCGGGCACTACCATGCTCGGGTACTCTGTACTCGTAACTAGTGATGAGCGGGCACTACCATGCTCGGGTACTCAGTACTGGTATCTAGTGATGAGCGGGCACTACCATGCTCGGGTGCTCTGTACTCGTAACTAGTGATGAGCGGACTCTACCATGCTCGGGGGCTCAGTACTCGTATCTAGTGATGAGTGGGCACTACCATGCTCGGGGGCTCAGTACTTGTGACTAGTGATGAGCGGGCACTACCATGCTCGGGTGCTCAATACTCGTAACTAGTGATGAGCGGGCACTACCATGCTCAGGTGCTCGGTACTGGTAACTAGTGATGAGCGAGCACTACCATGCTCAGGTGCTCAGTACTGGTAACTAGTGATGAGTGAGCACTACCATGCTCGGGTGCTCTGTACTCGTAACTAGTGATGAGCGGGCACTACCGTGCTCGGGTGCTCAGTACTGGTAACTAGTGATGAGTGAGCACTACCATGCTCAAGCGCTCAGTACTGGTAACTAGTGATGAGCGGGCACTACCATGCTCAGGTGCTCTGTACTGGAAACTAGTGATGAGCGGGCACTACCATGCTCGGGTGCTCTGTACTGGTAACTAGTGATGAGCGGGCACTACCATGCTCAGGTGCTCAATACTGGTAACTAGTGATGAGCGGGCACTACCATGCTCAAGTGCTCAGTACTCGTAACTAGTGATAAGCGAGCACTACCATGCTCGGGTGCTCAGTACTGGTAACTAGTGATGAGCGGGCACTACCATGCTCAGGTGCTCAGTACTGGTAACTAGTGATGAGCGGGCACTACCATGCTCGGGTGTTCAGTACTGGTAACTAGTAATGACCGGGCACTACCATGCTCGGGTGCTCAGTACTGGTAACTAGGGATGAGCGGGCACTACCATGCTTGAGTGCTCAGTACTGGTAACTAGTGATAAGCGAGCACTACCATGCTCTGGTGCTCAGTACTGGTAACTAGTGATGAGTGGGCACTACCATGCTCGGGTGCTCAGTACTGGTAACTAGTGATGAGTGGGCACTACCATGCTCGAGTGCTCAGTACTGGTAACTAGTGATGAGCGGGCACTACCATGCTCGGGTGCTCTGTACCAGTAACTAGTGATGAGTGGGCACTACCATGCTCGGGTGCTCAGTACTAGTAACTAGTGATGAGCGTGCACTACCATGCTCGGGTGCTCAGTACTGGTAACTAGTGATGAGCGTGCACTACCATGCTCAGGTGCTCAGTACTGGTGACTAGTGATGAGCGGGCACTACCATGCTCGGGTGCTCAGTACTGGTAACTAGTGATGAGCGGGCACTACCATGCTCGGGTGCTCAGTACTGGTAACTAGTGATGAGCGAGCACTACCATGCTCGGGTGCTCAGTACTGGTAACTAGTGATGAGCGGGCACTACCATGCTCGGGTGCTCAGTACTGGTAACTAGTGATGAGCGGGCACTACCATGCTCGGGTGCTCAGTACTGGTAACTAGTGATGAGCGGTCACTACCATGCTCGGGTGCTCAGTACTCGTAACTAGTGATGAGCGGGCACTACCATGCTCAGGTGCTCAGTACTGGTAACTAGTGATGAGCGGGCACTACCATGCTCAGGTGCTCAGTACTGGTGACTAGTGATGAGCGGGCACTACCATGCTCGGGTGCTCAGTACTGGTAACTAGTGATGAGCGGACACTACCATGCTCGGGTGCTCAGTACTGGTAACTAGTGATGAGCGGGCACTACCATGCTCAGGTGCTCAGTACTTGTAACTATTGATGAGCGAGCACTATCATGCTCGGGTGCTGGGTACTGGTAACTAGTGATGAGCGAGCACTACCATGCTCGGGGGCTCAGTACTGGTAACTAGTGATGAGCGGGCACTACCATGCTCGGGGGCTCTGTACTCGTAACTAGTAATGAGCGAGCACTACCATGCTCGGGGGCTCTGTACTCGTAACTAGTGATGAGTGGGCACTACCATGCTCGATTGCCTCTTCCCCCACAAATATGCTTAATGTATGGTTGGTGATATGTGGGCAGAGAGAAAAACTGCCCAATTAGTGACTTCCAATGGAAGTCAGGCTCTGGGATCAAGTCCTGGTCCCGAACTAATCTCCATCTAAATTCTGGGAACCTGACCTTCAACTGATCCGCTCTTCTCTATCAGGCAGCAATATTTATTACTAGATATATACCTTGTACTCTTATAAGTATTCATACCCTTATACTTCCCTAAGAGCATGAAAGCCCTGCCCCAATCCTCCTCTGGCCCTCCTAAGAATGACTGACCACCAAAAAACTACTTTTGGGTGGAGTTTACATAAACTCAACCCCCTTTTGGCAAAAGTTTCCCAGAAAATCTACTACTATTGGCAGCAATAATTGAAGCTCGGAGCCGATGGAACATAAATTACTTTTTATAGTTTTTTTACTGAAGTTTTTTTATAATCTTCTTTAAACAGTTTGTATCCAACAACTTAATTTTTATAACTTTGTATTTCTGTTTTATCATAGTCAATATTTACATACCCACACTGTTTATTTGCATAGCCACATCCACACCACACTTTCTTACCATTTCATGTATTATAACCATGATACTATTTTTTATTAGCAGCAGGACATCCCTTCTTTAACAAGACCAGTCACTTGCTCTAAAAATTGAGTTAAATGCCTTGTAAAAATCCTCAAGTTCTCCTGAGTCTGCCGCTCTTTTCCGTTTTGTTCTACGTCGTTCCATTACAGAGATATTCACATTTGTTCCTTTTGAAGCGCAATATGTGAAATCTCTTCTTTTAGTCAATCTGTATGTTTCTGCAGAGTTTTCATCTGCCAATCACAGTTCAGCATCATCATTGATGACCAAACTGCTGAGCTGTAATTGGAAGCTTCTGGAAGGGAGGGGTGAAAGTGCGCAACTCGAGAGAAGACTCTGCAGAAACTCCCAGTTGGTCTACAAGCAGAGATTTCCCATTCCGCGCTCCAGAAGAAACAAATGCGAATATCTCTGGAATTGAGCGACGCAGCACAAAACGGAAAAAAGTGTCAGAATCAGGAGAGCTGAGGGAGTTTTGCAAGGTGTATATCTCAAATTTTTGAGCAAGTGACAGATTTTTTTTAACCCCTTACTTATGTCAACATAGCTTTTTACAGTGTTCATTAAAAGGGTATTTTCTGCAGGACTGTTAGCTCGGTGCCCCTGGCTGGTAATTTATAGAATGCAATGTTTTTTGGGTTTTTTTGTTGTTTTTTTTTGCATGAACATCCATTAAATTAGTTTGTTAATTCAGTACAGATATTGCCAGTATAAAATATAATTAGAATGTTGCTTTGTTCTGTGTAGTCTACAGGGGGTCATCTAAGTTTGACCCTGCTGGGAATAGGGTGTATGAGTGCCAAGGGTGCACTTACTTAAAAAAATGACATCCCTGTCATTATTTAATAAATTAATTCAAAGACATTGTATAATGATATGATAGTTTTTGTATAATAGTTGAATTAAGATTAAATGTTAACATGTCCACTTATGTTAAGAAATATTAAACTTTCTACAGGGTGTCATTATTTTTGCATATGCCTGTAACTTTCCAAAAGTAGGCAGTTCTCTCAGAAAAATTGAGGTTCAGAAGTAAAAGAATGGTTTCTTTAGCGCCACCTACAGGATACAGTAAGAGGTAGAGTAAAATGTGATTGTAGTACCCATATTTTACCACTAGATGTCATTTGATTCATGCAGATCTGAAAGGGAGAACACTATTCAGATGTTTTTTTCTTCAGATTTTGAGTGACAGCTAACATCAAGAGCTGAAGAGAAGATGCAGCGTAAATGTGATGCACTGCAGGCACCACAGAGAGATAGATGGATAGATAGATAAGGGATGGATAGAAAGGAAAGGGAAGGAAAGAAGGAAAGGAAGGAAGGAATGTAAGGAAGGAAAGGAAAGAAGGAATGTAAGGAAGGAAGGAAAGGAAGGAAGGAATGGAAGGAAAGAAGGAAATGAAGGAATGTAAGGAAAGAAGGAAATGAAGGAATGTAAGGAAAGAAGGAAAGGAAGGAAGGAATGTAAGGAAGGAAGGAAGGAAAGGAAGGAAGGAATGTAAGGAAAGAAGGAAATGAAGGAATGTAAGGAAAGAAGGAAAGGAAGGAAGGAATGTAAGGAAAGAAGGAAAGGAAGGAAGGAATGTAAGGAAAGAAGGAAATGAAGGAATGTAAGGAAGGAAGGAATGTAAGGAAAGAAGGAAAGGAAGGAATGTAAGGAAAGAAGGAAAGGAAGGAAGGAATGTAAGGAAAGAAGGAAAGGAAGGAAGGAATGTAAGGAAAGAAGGAAAGGAAGGAAGGAATGTAAGGAAAGAAGGAAAGGTAGGTAGGAAGGAAAGGAAGGGAGGAATGTAAGGAAGGAAAAGAAGGAAGGAATGTAAGGAAAGAAGGAAAGGAAGGTAGTAATTTCATGAAAGAAGGAAAGGAAGGAAGGAATGTAAGGAACGTAGATAGGAAAGGAAGGAAAGAAGGAAGGAATATAAGGACTATAGGAAGGAAAGGAAAGAAAGGAAGGTGGCAAGGATGGAAGGAATGTAAGGAAAGAAGGCAATGAAGGAAGGAATGTAAGGAAAGAAGAAAAGGAAGTAAGGAATGTAAGGAAAAAAGGAAAGGAAGTAAGGAATGTAAGGAAAGAAGGAAATGAAGGTAGGAAGGAAGGAATGTGAGGAACGTAGGAAGGAAAGGAAGGAAAGAAGGAAGGGAAGGAAGGAATGCAAAGAACGTAGGAAGGAAAGGAAGGTAAGAAGGGAAGGATGGAAGGAATGTAAGGAAAGAAGGAAATGAAGGACGGAATGTAAGGAAAGAAGGAAAGGAAGGAGGAATGGAAGGAAAGGAAGGTACGGACGAAAGGAAGGAAGGAAGGAAAGGAAGGAATGTAAGGAAAGAAGGAAATGAAGGAATGTAAGGAAAGAAGGAAAGGAAGGTGGGGATGAAAGGAAGGAAGGAAAGGAAAGAAGCAATGTAAGGAAAGAAGGAAATGAAGGAAGGAATGTAAGGAAAGAAGGAAAGGAAGGTATGGACGAAAGGAAGGAGTGGAAGGAAGGAATGTAAGGAAAGAAGGAAATTAAAGAAGGATTGGAAGGAAAGAAGGAAAGAAAGGAAGGAATGTAAGGAAAGAAGGAAAGGAAGGAAAGAAGGAAAGGAAGGAATGTAAGGAAAGAAGGAAATGAAAGAAGGAATGGAAGGAAAGAAAGAAAGAAAGGAAGGAATGGAAGGAAAGAAAGAAAGGAAGGAAAGATGAAAAAAAAGGAAGGAATGTAAGGAACGTAGTAAGGAAAGGAAGGAAGGAATGGAAGGAAAGGAAGGAATGGAAGGAACGTAGGAAGGAAAGGAAGGAAAGAAGGAAGGGAAGGAGGGAATGGAAGGAACGTAGGAAGGAAAGGAAGGTAGGAAGGGAAGGATGTAAGGAATGTAAGGAAAGAAGGAAATGAAGGAAGGAATGTAAGGAAAAAAGGAAAGGAAGGTAGGGACGAAAGGAAGGAAAGAAAGGATTGTAAGGAAATAAGGAAAGGAAGGTAGGGGCGAAAGGAAGGAAGGAAAGGAAGGAAGGAATGTAAGAAAAGAAGAAAAGGAAGGAAGGAATGTAAGGAAAGAAGGAAAGGAAAGTAGGAATGTTAGGAACGTAGGAAGGAAAGGAAGGAAAGAAGGAAATGAAGGAAGGAAAAAAGTAAAGAAAGGTAGGAAGGAAAGGAAGGAAAGAAGGAAGGAATGGAAGGAAAGAAGGAAAGAAAGGAATGAATGTAAGGAAAAAAGGAAAGGCAGGAAAGAGGGAAAGGAAGGTAGGAAGGAAAGGAAGGTAGGAAGGAAAGGAAAGAAGGGAAAGAGAAAGAAAGAAAGAAAGAAAGAAAGAAAGAAAGAAAGAAAGATCATATATTAAATGTTTGCAGATACCTTAGCGGTTACAGAAGCTGCTGTATTCTTTTGTTTGTATAACACAAATAATTTTATTTCTATACCGCACATATATCTTTATAATTCAGAGGGTATATTTACAAACAAAGCATGGTGTACCATCAATATAATAAATGGGGGAATACAAACATTGCTGCATGAGCCGTCATCAGCCAGTATCTGTATATGTCAAGATACAAAGTGTTTCTGAATGCACAGAGGGTGCGGACACAGATATCACTGTTCTACAGCCAAATTGGTTCAGAACCGAAAACAATTGAACTCAACTAATTTTGTGGCCCTAAAAACAAGCATGATGCCTAATTTTGCTGATTGGCTCCAACTTTCAAGATCGATAGAAGGGTGTAACTACTTATGACATCTTTCTTGGAAGCTTATAGAAAATTTTCGTCTTTATTAGTTCATCCTCATTATTGGTTTGTTAGTATCTAGTCTATTGCACCATCTATTTAGTCTATTGAGCCTTCAGTATTTTATCATCTTAGGGCGACCAATCAAAGAACGCCAACTCAGCTCCGATGCCGTCATCCTAATTACTGTCCCATCACCTATATTTATAAATGCTCTCTAAGATTTAACGTTTTAGCATTTCTTAGTGTAGTTACTTAACATATTGACATGTTTCTTTATGTTTTTTCAGATGTGCCAGGTTCTTGCAGTAGCAAATCAGATAGCTTTGGCTAAATCTGTGGGGTGGAGAAGTCACTTTTAACACTAGAAGTCCCAGGAATTTCGAGCTCCGTAGGGTTCCAATGGTAGAAATGTTAAATGACCCCTCTCTGGGACTTCTAGTATTAAGTCACAAAGGCAAAACTTGACAACCATGATAAGGAAAGTGACAACCTGTATTTTGGTTGTTGAATAAGAGATCAAGAGTTGGCTCCACACATATACGGCAATAGACGGATCACATCTTACCCAGTGGTGGCATGGGAAGAAGCAAGCTATGCAATTTTTATTCAAATAAACCTTTTTTTTCCTTTGAGTGTGTTTTTTAACTCTATACTTACAACGTTAGCACTGGGGGTGTCTGACAGACTTCTCTGCACTTCTAATCCCTCGGCCTGATGCCAGCTGTGAATTCACAGCTGACATCAACCTCAAAAGTATTACGCTGATTGCCACTGCACAAGGGCAATCGGGAAGAGGTGGGTAAATTGCCATAATTGGAGCATCTATTGGATGTGAGTCGCCCAAGGGATATCGATCCAGCTTCAGGGACGCTACAGGGTCTTCTTCTGTATATGGCAACAGGTATGTCGGTTTTGTATATATGTGTGGGTTTGTGGTCAGGGATATGGATGACCGCCACTGCAGATTTTATGAGCGTCTGGGGCTGATGGAGTCTGCAGTCAGATGGTGTGGCCTCCTGTGAGTGAGGCAGGCCCCAGGGGCTCAGGTGAGTAGGATAACAGGTCCAGAAATAACTTAGGCTTAGTCCAGAAAGTCTTGCAACTGCTTTTTACTCACTTTTTGATGTTTCTGTGACCTGACCCGGGCGATGCTTCAATAAACCAGGTGAAACCAGGTATCCTTCAAGCCAGTCTGAGGGTAATCATTAACTCACCTTCCTAGCACTTCTGTGTTCAGATAACCCCCTGACCTGAAGTACCGTGGGGTCTATCCAGGGAGTCGCTACTGCCTTTTCTCCGTTTTTGGATCGTTTGCCGGCAGCGTGGACCAGGTGAGATGGCTTCTGGCTCTGTCTCCTTATGGGTCCCTGCATTGCTGCTGAGGCTTGGACTCTGTATGGTTGGTGAGGTACTTGTAGTTCCCCTCACCGGCAGGTTTAGCAGATAGTTAAACTTGAGTCTACTCTAGGGACCTGTTCCCCGTACATGCCTAGTCACCGGCAGTCCCCGTACTTGACTGACTATCTCTCTGTCTTTCTGACTGACTAACTGGTAACCGTTCTCCCTCACTAACAGCTACTCCACGTGCAGGGTCTAACTAGTATGAGCGTGCATCTGCGTCTCCTAGCAACCGCTGCTCACCACTACCAGACTGGCTTGCTCCACTCCTTTCCTGACAACCTCTGCACTTTTGCTCCCAGCCCCTCCATTACACCCCTTGACAAGAATTGAAGGCCAGACCCCTCCAAGGACTGCCCAAGGGTACCATCTAAATGTGTGGGAGACCTGGTTGCTATGTGACTGTGCGTACACACCTCATTCTGGCCTTTAGGGTTACCTGGAAGCACTGTCCCAGCATGGGTGCAGTACTCAGTGGTGCCTGACCAGGTCAGGGGCACCACAGATGCACCATTTCTGGTGTGGCTGCGGGCTGCTATTTTTAGGCTGGGTAGATCCCAATTACCATGTACCTTCCCAGCCTGATAATACGATCTAGAGCGCCAGTGTTCCATAAAGCTTTAATAATACTATCTCCCAGCTGTCTGCTTATCTTGGCTGGTTATCCAAAATATGATGGAAACCATGTCGTTTTTTTTTAAATTATTTGTTTAAATAATTAAACAACGTCTTGGGACCCCCTCTATTTTTGAAAAACAACCAAGGTAAAGCTGGCAGCTGAGGGTTCCTGCCCAAAATTGTGCGCTTTATCTGGACTAGTTATTAAAAATAGTAATTTTTTTATATTTATTTCCTATCCATATTTGTTTGCAAGACAATTCCTACCAGTTTGCTTCATTTGCAGCTCCCTTTGTGTTGTTAGAGACTGCTTAAAACTATGGCTACTGTGAATGTGGGCTAGTACTGCAGCACAAGAAAAGTCTGAAAGACAGGAATTTGAGGTTCAGATTATAGAGAATATTAGTCATAGGTCATTGGTGGAATTGAGAGTACAGGTAGAGTAGTAGACAGAGATGAAGGAGGAGATGGGTGTAAGGAGGAGCAGAACAGTGGAGAGGACGGGTTGTTTGGTAGACACAGATGAGGAGGACATGTAGGGCAGTGCATAACTGTGGGTGAGAATGATAAGGTTATGGTGTACTCCAAAGAAGGACATAGACAGAAAAGGGCCCCCTTAACTCTTGAGCTATCATGGGGAAGTACAGATACTAAAGGGGCTCCTAGGCTGTCCCTAAAACTGGGGACCCTGTGCTGTCCCTTATCTCGATGGTAGACTAGAAGGTAGTCAGGGTCGAGCCTCCAGCATGGTCCTGTCTCCTGTCGGGCCCTGACCTAATATTCCATGCACTCCCAACCCAGGCCTGGGCAGGACATGAAGTAGTACACATCCCACAAGACAAAGACAAAGGGGTAAAACTGATACTCAGTCACACCACAAATATCCACAGAGGAGAGACAAGAAGACACCGGAGGGAATAAACCAAAGGAAAAGGAGTAAGTCCCACCAGGGATCTATCATACAGCACTGACAACAAATCGCTGGTCACCAAATGGAGAATCACCACGGACACCGGGATATTGTAACTGCAAGCAGAAACTATCTTCAGCGGTCTCCTACTACACTCCCTAGCCTTAAATACGAGGAGACGAGCTGAGGAAGGGTATCGGCAATCTGGGTCTCAATGCCACTTTACACGCAGAGATAAATCTGTGGCAGATCTGTGGTTGCAGTGAAATCATGGACATATTGTTCCATTTGTACAAAGCCACAAACCTGGCACTGATTGTCCACAATTTCACTGAAACCACAGATCTGCCGCAGATTTATCTCTGTGTTTAAAGTGGCCTTAAGAGTAGTGCACACTGCTCCTGCACGTCTGGAAGCCGTGAAACAACTCAGCCGAAGCCCAGTCGAGTTGCGCACTTAAGAGAGACCAGATAGCCTGTTGGACATTGCAATGTAAACAGAGTTAGACGCCATAGAAGTAATTTGCATGTGCAGATCTGGACAGCACATGACATGGGCCTAGGTTGCACTAATGAAATGTCCCCCTCTGGTGTACTCTGTAGTGGATAGGTAACCAGTGCAATGACTGGCACAGAGTGGAGGCAGTGGTGTAATAGCTGGACAAAAATGTGAGTGCATTCAGGTTAGACCCAAGAGGAGAGACTATAGTAAGAGTTAGTTTGATTAGTTAAGAAACATTTTATTACTAGAAAATAGGAGAAAAAGAAAAAAATACCTCAATCTCTTCCCCATTTGTCTACAAATTCTAATTCACTGGAAGAACTATTAATCGTCGAGTTTCTTTGGAAAACTATTATATTTATGCAGTTTTCCATCCACATGCGATAAAGGTGTTACTCTATGTTATGAGGCTGAGTGATCATTTTACTTTTTACTATGAAGTTGTGAATTTATTACCGGCTGATTGCTTTGTCTGCATTGTATGATAGCTGTTGCTAATATTTAATTGATGGAGATGGATTTGGCCCGCGGTCCATAATGACCTGAATAATTAATTGCGTGTAATTATCCATCTGGCTGGAGCTTTCTCTTACTTTCTCGTATGATCTTCAGAAATCTGGCTCCCAACACTATACACCCAATACCAAATTATCGGAGTCCAAAATAAAGCATCCAAACCTTAAGAAAAGACAAAGAGCACAAAGGTTCCCGGAGGTTTAGTTAGTTACTTTACTTTATTGCCCTGACATTGAATTATCTAATTGGCATGAAGTTAGATGACTTTAAGTCAACTGGCCTCTGTTGTAGCCCTCCTCCACTGCTATATGGTTATCTGGCAAATGGACTCTAACTCACTCTCTCGAAAAGAAGCTTTGGCCTAACACCTATGTACAGTGCCGGTAGAATGCTTTGAATCAGTTGTGAATGTAGGCTAAGCCCGATCACACTTCTTTTATGCTGTGCATCCAATGGTTTCCACCTGAATCTCCTAAAAAAGAAATATCAAAGATAACCTTCAATGAAGTCATTGATAGCAATGGTAGAAAAAAGAGCACAAACAGGGCACATTTGACCTCCACTTGTAGCCTTGTTGTCTGTAGTTCTTGTCAGGCTGCCACTAGGGGGAGCTAGAGTCCTGCAGGGAAAGACACTACACAGAGCTGAATAAGCAAGGAGGGGAACTCACAGTGTGTGCTGGTGCAGAGTCTCGCAACATCAGCCGGAAAGCAGAAGCGGGGGATGGTCGGGCAGGCCGGGTCATACACAGTACGGGAAGAAGGAAGACTGGAGGAACGAGCAGAGGCGGGGTGGAGGTCAGGCCGAGGTGAGTACCAGAGGAAGCAACCGAGTGAGGAGGCAAGAGAGGTGGGAACACCTATTGTGGGAAGGAAGGAGGTGGGACAGAGGAATGGCAGAACAACTAGGGGAAGGAACACAGACAGAGACTGAGGACACAAAGAGGGGATGTTTCAGGATCACACTTACAGGGACCAGCAATCACAGGCAAAGCAGTGCTAAGTTTATAGCCGGTGGTGAACCAAATGACAGTATTTAAAGCATCCAAGCTCCGGAAGTGAGGCCCGGGAGAAGGCTCAGCCCCCTAGCCATGTGGATAGGGAGGCAAAACAGTGACAGTTCTATTAGGGATTTAATCTGAATTCCATTTCTAGGCCACACTGCTTAAATTGGGCTAATCACTGAAAGGACAAACATGACCATAGCAGATAACAGTAATTATATCAAAACTTCAGCAAGCACCGGATTAGAGATTGTGGCCCTAATTTATACAACTCTCAAATTAGGAAGCACAAGCCTCGTTACATATTAAGTTTACCAGCTAAATATGCCAATAAGAAGGCAGTAATCTATAGTGTTTCTAGATGGTGATGCATCACAGTAACAAAGCGCCATCTGGTGATGTCCTATGGGTACATTATATTTTAACACTGTTTTAGTTGTCTTTTATCTTGCACTTATTAAAAAGTAGCAAGATTTCACCTTTATATTGCACTGTAACTGATTGATTTTCATTGTTGATACCATCCAAAAGTAAAAGGATTTTCTTTGTCGTTGGGTCACTGAGTGAGTATGTAACTCCTACAAAACCAAAGCAATGAGCCGGAGCATAAGTTGGTATACATGCACTGTGTTATAACATATTCATACTGTGGCTATTTAACAGAAAAAAAGTTAGAATAAATAAGATGGGCACATACCTGTTATGCGCACTGACACACACAAGTGGAAAATAATATTAAATAAGGTCTAACTTAAAACTGCTACACAGGACCTGCCCGGATTTTGTACAGATGAGAGGTCTAAACTGCATAGTTCCTTAAGGCCCCTGTGCAGACTGAAACAACCCTAACTGGATGACTAAGATGATCCCTCGGACCTTCACTTCCAAAGTGTCCATCAAGGGTTCCATGTACCTCCTTAAGAACACAGGGTATCTTGCAGAGTAAAAATAAGGTAAACCAAAAATTATAATCTGCCAGGAGGAACACTAGGCAGACATGCTGTAGTTCCAAGCAGAGTCCACTTCAGAAATATCACCAGCAGGAAATAGAAGCCCTGGGAGGCTTTAAATAGTTAAACCTACTGGATAATAGGGCAGACTGAAATACAGTATTGGAACACTTGTTGGCAGAAAGACAATGAACACATCAACAAAGTGTTCAGAACAAGGAGACCAACTGAACCTAACTGTGGCTCAGTGGAGAGGGAAGTAGGTAATCCTGCTAGGTGATAGGGGAGACTAAAAGAAAGCATTGGAAACACTTATTGGCAGAAAGGCAATAAACACATAACCAAAGTGTTCAGAACCAGGACAGCAATCAAACCTGACTATGGCTCAGCGGAGAGGGAAATAGTTAAATCTGCTGGGTGATAGGGCATACCAAATTAACCCTAGAACGCGCAAGCATAACAAATGACCTAGCAGGCCTGCGAGGCCCCAGGTATGCGTTCCAGGGTTAAAGCATTCAAAATACTTTTTAGCATCTAGGCAATGAACAAATAAACAAAGTGTTCAGAACCAGGACACCAATGAATCTGACTGTGGCTCAGTGGAGAGGGAAATAGGTAATCCTGCTGGGTGATAGGGGAGACTAAATGAAATCATTGGAAACACTTGTTGGCAGAAAGGCAATGAACACACAAATAAAATGTTCAGAACCAGGACAGGAATCGAACCTGACTGTGGCTCAGTGGAGAGGGAAATATTTAAACCTGCCAGATAATAGGGCAGACTAAATTAAAGCATTGGAAACACTTGTTGGCAGAAAAGCAATGAACACACAAAGTATTCAGAACTAGGAGACCAATGAACCTGACTGGCTCAGTGGGGAGAGGGAAGTAGGTAATCCTGCTGAGTGATCGGGCAGACTAAATTAAAGCATTGAAAACACTTGTTGGCAGAAAGGCAATGAACACATAAAAAAAGTGTTCAGAACCAGGACAACAATCAAACCTTACTGTGGCTCAGCGGAGAGGGAAATAGTTAAGGCCCAGTCACAAAGAACGACTTACCAGCGATCCCGAAAACGATGCGACCTGATAGGGATCGCAGGTAAGTCGCTGGGAGGTCGCAGGTGAGATGTCACACAGTCAGATCTTACCAGTGATGCAGGAGCAATACAGGTCGCAGTAGCGACCTGTATAACGATCTCAGCAGTCACTGTGACCCTGTCACACAGTGTCAAACACAGCGATGTTTCCTGCCCAGCAGGACATCTCCTTTGAAGAAAATGGCCTGGACCATTCTGCAACGACTAGAGATCTCACAGCAGGGGCCTGATCGCTGGTAGGTGTCACACATAATGAGATCACTAACGGGATCGCTACTGCGTCACAGAAACCGTGACTCAGCTGCGATCTCGCTAGCGATCTCGTTATGTGTGACGGTACCTTTAAACCTGCTGGGTGATAGGGCAGACTATTTTAAAGCAGTGGAAACACTTGTTGGCAGAAAGGCAATGAACACACAAACAAAGTGTTCAGAACCAAGATAGCAACAAAACCTGATTGTAGCTTAGTGGAGAGAGAAATGGACCACAGCACAGGAGGCTGCTGGATCAAATCTTAAGGCCCCGTCACACTAAGCAACATCGCTAGCAACATCGCTGCTAACGAACAACTTTTGTGACGTAGCAGCGATGTTGCTAGTGATGTCGCTGTGTGTGACATCCAGCAACAACCTGGCCCCTGCTGTGAGGTCGTTGGTTGTTGCTGAATGTCCTGGGCCATTTTTTAGTTGTTGCTGTCCCGCTGTGAAGCACAGATCGCTGTGTGTGACAGCGAGACAGCAACAACTAAATGTGCAGGCAGCAGGAGCCGGCTTCTGCGGAGGCTGGTAACCAATGTAAACATCGGGTAACCAAGAAGCCCTGTCCTTGGTTACCCGATATTTACCTTTGTTACCAGCCTCCGCCGCTCTCACTGTCAGTGCCGGCTCCTGCTCTGTGCACATATAGCTGCAGGACACATCGGGGTAATTAACCCGATGAGTGCTGTAGCTAGGAGAGCAAGGAGCCAGCGCTAAGCATTGTGCGCGGCTCCCTGCTCTGTGCACATTTAGCTGCAGTACACATCGGGTAATTAACCCGATGTGTGTTGTAACTAGGAGAGCAAGGAGCCAGCGCTAAGCGGTGTGCGCTGCTCCCTGCTCTGTGCAGCTGCACCCTGTACTCTATACCCTATATATGTACCCTGTGCAGCTGCACCCGGTGTGCGCTGCTCCCTGCTCTGTGCACATTTAGCTGCAGCACACATCGGGTAATTAACCCGATGTGTGCTGTAACTAGGAGAGCAGGGAGCCAGCGCTCAGTGTGCGCTGCTCCCTGCTCTCTGCACGTGTAGCTGCGTGCGCTGGTAACCAAGGTAAATATCGGGTTGGTTACCCGATATTTACCTTAGTTACCAAGCGCAGCATCTTCTACGCAGCGCTGGGGGCTGCTCACTGGTTGCTGGTGAGCTCACCAGCAACTCGTGTAGCCACGCTCCAGCGATCCCTGCCAGGTCAGGTTGCTAGTGGGATTGCTGTAGCGTCGCAGTGTGACATCTCACCAGCAACCTCCTAGCAACTTACCAGCGATCCCTATCGTTGTTGGGATCACTGGTAAGTTGTTTAGTGTGACTGGACCTTTAGGCATAAAATTACTCTATAGTAAGTAACTAAATAAACAGTAATAGTAAATAACGTAGGGTACTTAATGCTGTTTTGACAGCGTAAAACACATCACACGATGACATGGTGTACCCAATCTAGTATTAAAATCTCAATTTGTAGCAGTTGACCTCAAAATAAAGGGGGCAGTCCAGGATGGGAATGGACTAATCCCGACAACTGCCCAAGGGAAGCTCCGTAGATGGAATGCTTAGGTCAAAAAAGACCATGTGACTGTATAAAATACAAGAAACTGCGACAAAACAAAAGAATTCAACCAGAGCATAGCTTGGTATACTGTATGTTCACACTGTGGCCAATTAATAGACAAAACCTATGAAAAAATAAAATGAGGGTATGCCTTGCAGTAAGTAGTAATAGTACATGGACATAATATAGGGTACTTAGTACATAGCGTTTTATTTAAAATAAAAACTTCTTGCAGGGTATTTCTCCTGCTTGCATTCATTACAATAAGACAGCACATCCACGCCTGATGTAATACTGAGGCTTTTACTGTCCAGCTATTTGCCATCTCCATTTTACTTATCCCCTCCTATCTGTGCTCTTAATGCATGAACTTATGAAGCCAACACCGGACACAGACCTCACAGTAACTACTTGTTTGCAGCTTCCTCCGGGAACTCCAGAGTCATGAAAAGCTCATGTCTCCTGCTCATCTGCATCTTATGGAGCATCTCAGCTACAGGTGGGTACCGGTACCTAGACAGGGGTATGATGGAGTGAAGGGACATTAATGGTCCAGAGATATTTTGCATTATTACATTATTTGCATTTATATTGTAAATCCAGCAAAAAAATGTTCAAATCGTTTATATAAAATCCTAATATTACCAATAATTATATTTATTAAATATAATGAAACAGTGTAAATAAAAATAAAACATTGATTACATTTCCAATACCGTACAGTTAATAGTGACTATTTTTTAATTTATTTAATTTGCAATTTTTCATATGTTAGATTTTATTATTACTTTTATATTATACTAGCTGTAGCACCCGGCGTTGCCCGGGATAGTAACTGTCTCTCTCCCAGTCTCTGTTTGTCTCCCCCTCTCTCTGTCTCTCTCTATCTCTTTCCATGTCTGTCTCTTTCCCTGTCTGTCTCTGTCTGTCTCTCTATTTCCCTGTCTGTCTCTCCATCTCTTTCCCTGTCTGTCTCTGTCTGTCTCTCTCTTTCCCTGTCTGTCTCCTTCCCTGTCTCTTTGTCTGTGTCTGTCTCTTTGTGTCTGTCTCTTTCCCTGTCTGTCTCTTTGTGTCTGTCTCTTACCCTGTCTGTCTCTTACCCTGTCTGTCTCTTACCCTGTCTGTCTCTTTCCCTGTCTCTTTCCCTGTCTTTCTGTCTGTTTCCCTGTCTCGTTGTCTGTCTCTGTCTGACTTTCTCTTTCCCTGTGTCTTTCCCTGTCTTTCTGTCTCTTTCCCTGTCTCTTTGTCTGTCTCTGACTGTCTTTTTCCCTGGCTGCATTGTGACACGCCAATACATTTATAGAATATATTGAGTTGTACTTTTATATATTATAATAAAGAAGCGGAAGATGTTGCTTCATGTGCTGATGGAGATTTGTGGTTATTAGTCGATAAGTTCCAGGTTGTTCACAACTCAATTTCTTCTTATGATGCCAAAGAATCATCTGGACGCAATGTGCAAAATATGCCTGCTCGCTTGTCGGACCTTTCAGGTGATGTGGTGCTTCTTCCATTACCAGAGCTGACTGCTCAACAAGCAAATATTCACCAAGAGGATCTTTTGGCCACATGTCACTGTGTCTCACTGAGGCCTGCACACTTGTCAGACCTTTCAGGTGCTGTTGTCCTTCTTCCATTAGCAGCACATGTGGCATCATATGTACCAGAGCTGACTGCTGAATAAGCAAATATTCACCCAGAGGATCTTTTGGTCACATGTCACTGTGTCTCACTGAGGCCTGCACACTTGTCAGACCTTTCAGGTGCTGTTGCGCTTCTTCCATTAGCAGCACATGTGGCATCACCTACACCAGAGCTGACTGCTGAACAAGCAAATATTCACCCAGAGGATCTTTTGGCCACATGTCACTGTGTCTCACTAAGGCCAACATGCTCCTTCTCTAATGGCATCACTTCCTCGGCATTCATCTCCACCGGCCCCATATCATGCAAATACAAAGGCCGACTGTTCATCTGGAACAATAAATCAACTGGGTGAAATTGTTACAGGATAGTGTTTTCCCTAGTTCCCACAGTTGCTGTGGATAAGGGCACTATGGGTTTTTAAAAATTCTATATATATAGTGGGGAAAATAATTTTTTGATCCTTTGCTTGTTTTGTAAGTTTGCCGACTGACAAAGACCTGAGCAGTCTATAATTTTAAGGGTCGGTTAATTTTAACAGTGAGAGAATATCCAAAATAAAATCCAGAAAATCACATTGTATAAATTATATAAATTTATTTACTTTTTGCAGAGAGAAATAAGTATTTGATCCTCTACCAGCCATTAAGCGTTCTGATTCCTACAGACACTTATGCGGGCTTTACACGAGACGAGTTATCGTCGTTCATGATGTTATCTCGTGTGACACCTCAAAGCGATGCAGAAACGCTCACAAATCGTGAGTCGTGTACTCGTCGCTCAGTTTTAAAAAATTGTTTAATTAGAATGGCGCCGGTTGTTCATCGTACCCGGGGGTAGCACATGCCGCTCCGTGTGACACCCCGGGAACGATGAACAGCAGCTTACCTGCGTCCTGCAGCTCCCGCCGGCTATGTGGAAGGAAGGAGGTGGGCGGGATGTTTACGTCCCGCTCATCTCCGCCCCTCCGCTTCTATTGGCTGGCGGCTGTGTGACGTCGCTGTGACGCCGAACGTCCCTCCCTCTTCAGGAAGAGGATGTTCGCCGCCCACAGCGAGGTCGCTCAGCAGGTAAGTAAGTGTGACGGGGGTTTCATGACTTTGTGCGACACGGGCAGCGATTTGCCCGTGACGCACAAATGACGGGAGCGGGTACGATCGCTCGTGAAATCGCACAATTGGTCAACTCGTGTAAAGCCCGCATAAGGCGGGCTTTACACGTTGCACCATCACTAGCATTGGCTAGCGATTTCGAGTGCGATAGCACCCGCCCCCATCGCACATGTGATATATGCTGATAGCTGCCGTAGTGAACATTATCGCTACAGCAGCTTCACACGCACATACCTTGTCGGCGACGTCGCGGTGACTGCCGAACATCACTGCGACGTCACTAAGCGGCCGGCCAATAGAAGCGGAGGGGCGGAGATGAGCGGGACATAACATCCCGCCCACCTCCTTCCTTCCGCATTGGCGACGGGATGCAGGTAAGGAGATGTTTGTCGTTCCTGCGGTGTCACACACAGCGATGAGTGCTGCTGCAGGAATGACAAACAACATTGTACAGGCAGCAGTAACGACATTATGGAATGAAGCGACGTGTCACCGATCACCGGCTTTTGATATTTTGCGATCGGTGATCGACGCTCCAAGGGTTTACACGCTGCGATTTCGGTAATGGCGCCGGATGTGCGTCACTAACGACGTGACCCTGACGATATATCGCTACAAATGTCGCAACGTGTAAAGCCCGCCTTTGACGCTCCTAATAACCTCATTACCTGCATTACAGATGGCTCTTACATTGTCCCCTGTATAAAAGCCTCCTGTCCACAGACTCTATTAATCAGTCAGACTCTGACCTCTACAACATGGAGGAGAGCTTTCTTAGACGGGCTTTGCACGATGCAACATCGCAAGCCGATGCTGCGATGTCGCACGCGATAGTCCCCGCCCCCGTCGCAGCAGCGAGATGTTGTGTTTCCTGGCGTAGCGAACATTATCGCTACGCCAGCTTCACATGCACTCACCCATCCTGCAACGTCGCGGTGGCCGACGTCCCGCCTCCTTTCTAAGGGGGTGGGTCGTATAACGTCACAGCGACGTCACACGGCAGGCGGCCAATGAAAGCGGAGGGGCGGAGATGAGCAGTAAACATCCCGCCCACCTTCTTCTTTCCATATAGCCGCCGGCGGCAGGTAAGGTGATGTTCCTCGCTCCTGCAGCATCTCACACAGCGATGTGTGGTACCGCAGGAATGAAAAAAAACATCGTACCTGTCGCGGCAGCGTAATTATGAAAAAGTCGGAGCTTACACCGATGACACGATAAAGGACGCTTTTGCGCTCGTTAATCGTATCATCTAGGATTTACACACTACAATGTCGAAAGTGACGCCGGATGTGCGTCACTTTTGATTTGACACCACCGACATCGCACGTGCGATGTTGCAACGTGCAAAGCCGCCCTAAGGATGTCAGGGACAAGATCATAGACCTGCACAAGGCTGGAATGGGCAGCAAAATCATAACTTAGGGGCACTTTGCACGCTGCGACATCGCACCTGCGATCTCGTTGGGGTCAAATTGAAAGTGATGCACATCCGGCGCCGGTAACGATGTTGCAGCGTGTAAAGCTTAGATACACCGATCGCAAAAACATCACAATCGGGTGATCGGTGTAGCATCGGTCATTTTCATAAATTCGCTGCAGCGACAGGTACGATGTTGTTCCTCGTTCCTGCGGCAGCACACATAGTTGTGTGTGAAGCCGCATGAGCGAGGAACATCTACTACCTGCATCCCGGCTGCAATGCGGAAGGAAGGAGATGGGTGAGATGTTTACGCCCTGCTCATCTCCGCCCCTCCGCTTCTATTGGCCACTTGCCGTGTGACATTGCTCTGACGCCGCATGACCCGCCCCCTTAGGAAGGAGGCGGGTCGCCGGCCAGAGCAACGCCGCAGGGCAGGTGAGTGCATGTGAAGCTGGCGTAGCAATAATATTCGCTACGCCAGCAATCACAAGATATCGCACTTGCGACGGGGGCAGGGACTATCGCTGCAGCGTCGGTAACACATTGTTACAGATGTCGCAGCGTGCAAAGACACTGGGTGAGAAGGAGACAACTGTTCGTGCAATAGGAAAGTGCAGGACCTGCATAGTCAGTGTGATTGATCTGTGAAAATCTGCAGTAGCAACATTTTAATAAATAGAATATTTAATACTTTACATAATGCAAACAAGGAGAGGATTTAAAACCCCTCTAGTCTAATTTTGATACTGAAGAAATACTGAAGAACAATCCTGAAACCGAAGCTGAAGAATCCTGAAAGTGTTCTTCCTGGATCATGAGATAGACAGGTCATATACGGTATATACTTGTCCATCTCATGATCCAGGGAGAACACTTTCAGGATTTTTCATCCTCGGTTTTGGGATTGTTCCTCAGTATTTTTTCAGTATCAAAATTAGACAAGGGGGTTTTAAAATCTACTCGTTTGCATTGTGTAAAGTACTAAATTCTCTTTATTAAAGTGTTGTTACTGCAAAATTTCACAGATCAATCACACTTACTATGCAGGTCCTGAACCTTCCTACTATTTACATTTTTGGATGATTTATTCAGGGACTAAAGGGTACTTTACACGCTGCGATATTGGTACCGATATCACTAGCGAGCGTACCCGCCCCCGTCGGTTGTGCATCACGGGCAAATCGCTGCCCACGGCGCACAACATCGCTAACACCCGTCACACGGACTTACCTTCCCTGCGACGTCGCTGTTGCTGGCGAACCGCCTCCTTTCTAAGGGGGCGGTTTGTGCGGCGTCACACGGCAGCCGTCCAATAGAAGCGGAGGGGCGGAGATGAGCGGCTGGAACATGCCGCCCACCTCCTTCCTTCCATATTGCCGGTGGACAGAGGTAAGGAGATGTTCGTCGGTCCTGCGGTGTCACACACAACGATGTGTGGTGCTGCAGGAACGACGAACAACATCACTACTGACCAGATAACAATTTTTGGTAAATAAACGACCTCTCCGAGGCGAACGATTTTTGCCTCTTTTGCAATCGTTTAAGGTCGCTTCAGCCTGTCACACACTGCGATGTCGCTAATGACGCCGGATGTACGTCACAAACACCATGACCCCGACGATATATCGTTAGCGATGTCGCAACGTGTAAATGGCCCCTAAGACTACCAGTCCCATTTCCAATGGGATTCAGCACTACACCACAATCTGATTTGGCCTTTTTATATGCCTCAGTTACATGAGCTGTGCCCTCTGACCTTTATCTCTATGCTGGAAAAGTCTATCAATCAATTCTTTGACACACTTACTATGGAGGTCCTGCACCTTCCTATTAACATTTTTGAATTATTTATTCAGGGACTAAGGGGTACTTTGCACTCTGCGACATTGCTAGCCGATGCTAGCGATGCCGAGCGCAATAGCCCTCGTCGCACATGCGATATGTAGTGCGAGCTGCCGTTGCGAACACTATCGCTATGGCAGCTTCACACGCACTTACCTGGTCGGTGACGTCGCTGTGACTGCCGAACAATCCCTCCTTCAAGGGGGAGGTGCGTTCGGCGTCACAACGACGTCACTAAGCGGCCGGCCAATAGCAGCGGAGGGGCGGAGATGAGCGGGATGTAAACATCCCGCCCACCTTCTCCCTTCCGCATTGCCGGTGGACGCAGGTAGGAGATGTTTGTCGCTCCTGCGGATTCACACACAGCGATGTGTGGAGCTGCAGGAACGACAAACAACATTGTACCTGCAGACGCACCGACATTATGAAAATGAACGACGTGACACAGATCACCGATTTTGGACTGTTTCACGCTCGTTCATCTTCTCTCCTAGGCTTTACATGTTGCGACATCGTTACCGGTGCCGGATGTGCGTCACTTTCGATGTGACCTCGACGATATCGCAGGTGCAATGTCGCAACGTGCAAAGTACCCCTAAGACTACCACTCCAATTTCCAATGTGATTCAGCATTAAACAATCAGGTTTAGCCTTTTTTATGCTTATGTAAAATGAGCTGCACCCTTTGACCTTCATCTCTATGCTGGAAAAGTCTAAAATGGCAATCCTTGGCCGGAGTCAATCTTTTCTACTGGCTGTGATAGCCCTAGGTTTGGCTTGGGTAGATCATGTTATGTGACAGCTGCAAGGCATTGACGGCGGTCCACACCTTATATCATTAATCCCCCCTCTCTGAGTCTTCAGATATGGACTAAAGTCCACCCTACTTTGGATCAGTTATCTCTACTCATTATTGTAATGCCCTTCTCTATGGATAAAAGAATCTGTATACAAAATGGAATGGTTTCTCAATTAGTTTGACATTTTCGCAGTCACCCGATTGACACTGTGCATGGACCTTCTCCACATTGGGTTGTTTCATCTGCATGAATCTTCTATCTGTTTTAGATGTGAATATCTCATGTGTACACTGTGTGGGAGAAACTGAAAAGTCCTGTCATGGAGACCTAAAGGAATGTTCATCAGTGACTGATCAGTGTATCTCAGTGTTTGAGGAAGCCAAAGTAGGTAAGTTAAGTGCAAATGTGTCACAATGTGGGTGGAGAGCAGGGGACAGGGTCTCCTAGACTTGCCCTCAGGCTAGGGGACCCTACCTATCCCTAATCCCAGAGTTATCTCTGATGGTTAGGATATCTGGGCCGCCTTCCTTGCCCTGCTCCTGACCAGCCCTGGTCTTATAACACCCTCCCCAACCCCTGGGGAGGGCCAGTGCAGGAGTGATAAAGCCAACAGGGGAAAACAAATTTCGATTTCACGGCACACCCATGCAGAGGTATAAGACAAAAAGAGCTTAGGAGGAAAATAAGAGCAGGGAGGAAGCAACAAGACGGGAGAATTCCACAACAAATTCATGAACAAAATAATATAATCACCAGCAGGGCTTGGATACAACAGCACACAGAGCGGTTTAGCAAAAGCTATAGTCGGCATGGAAAGACCGTCTCCACCATCTTAATAAAAATGGCGAGTGACTGTGATAGGTCTTCAACAACATATGATCCAAGAGGTAACCAGCAGGCTACCCCTGCAAGCCTGATTACTAATGAGAACAAAGATAACACAAGTAAACCAAAAATGTAGTTTATAAATGAAGGTCTTTATTATTAAGGGAAAAAGAAATCCAAACCTTCAGGCTCTGTGTGAAAAAGTGATTGCCCTCTAAACCTAATAACTGGCTGGGCCACCCTTAGCAGCAACAACTGCAATCAAGTACTTGCGATAACTGGCAATGACACTTTTTCAAAGCTCTTGAGGAATTTTGGCCACTCATCTTTGCAGAATTGTTCTAATTCAGCCACATTGGAGGGTTTCCAAGGATGAACTGACTTTTTAAGGTCAAGATATAGCATCTCAATCAGATTAAGATCAGGACTATGACTAGGCCACTTGGAGGTGGACTTGCTGATCTGTGTTGGATCTTGTTTTGCTGCCTAACCCAGGTGCGCTTCAACTTGAGGTCAAGAACAGATGTCCGGACATTCTCCTTCTGAATTTTTTTGTAGACCGCAGAATTCATGGTTCTATTTACCACAAGTCTTCGAGATCCTGAGGGAGCAAAATAGCCCCAGACCACACATTACCACCACCATGTTTTACTTTTGGTACGATGTACCTTTTCTGAAATGCTGTGTTACTTCTACGTCAGATGTAATGAGACATACACCTTCCAAAAAGTTCAACTTTTGTCTCGTCAGTTCACATAGTATTCTCCCAAAGGTCTTGGAGATAATCAACATGTTTTCTGGCAAAACTGAAAATAAGCTTTATGTTCTTTTTGCTCAGCAGTTGTTTTCATCTTAGAGCTCGGTCATGCCATTTTTGCCCAGTCTCTATCTTATGGTGGAGTCATGAACACTAACCTTAACTAAGGCAAGTGAGACCTTCAGTTCTTTGGATGGTTGTTGTGGGGTCTGTGGTGACCTTTTTGATGAGTGTCATTGTGCTTTTGGGGTAAATTTGGTCGGCCGCCCACTCCTGGGAAGGTTCACCTTTGTTCTATATTTTCGCGATTTGTGGATAATGGCTCTCACTGTGGTTCACTGAAGTCTCAGAGGTTTAGAGATGGCTTCTCAACCTTTACCAAACTAATAGATCTCAATTACATTGTTTCTCAAATGTTCCTGAATTGTTTTGGATCGCTGCATGATATCTAGCTTTTGATGATCTTTTGGTCTAATTCCCTTTGTCAGGAAGGTCCTATTTAAGTGATTTTTTGATTGACAACAAGAGTGACAGTAATCAGGCCTGGGTGTGGCTAGGGAAAACGAACATAGATTCGGAAAGATGTGATACAGCACAGGTAATTTAAATTTAAAGGTGGGGCAGGGTGGGGCAATCACGTTTTCACACAGGGTCCTGTAGGCTTGTATTTCTTTTTCCCTTAATAATAAAGACCTTTATTTATAAACTGCAATTATGTTTGCTTGTGTTATCTTTGTCTAGTATTTAAATTTGTTTGGTGACTTGAAACATTTGTGAAAAAAATAAGAAATAAGGAAGGGGCAAAAACTTTTTTACACCACTATATCTATAAGCTGGGTAGTTTGTTAAATAAATGCTAAGATACTTATTTGTACAAAAAATAAATCAAGTGTATTGTGCAAAATACAGCTCATATAGTGGGTGAGAGGCCCACCCGGGGATTCTCCTGTTTCTCTGTGGTCCAGTCTGAACCTGTTTATACACATACTTATAAACACATAATACCTAAAATATATTGACGTACAAAAACACATAGAAAAATACTGTATATACACACACACAAATATTATTTGGGGTATTGCCACAAGGAGATTTTTGCAAGGCATCGCCAACTGTCATGGTGGCATCAGGATCTGTGGAGACTACAGATTCTGGTACTCTGCGTCGACCCACAGACTTAGGCAGGCTAGCAAGAGTTAATCTCTGCTGAGCTGCTTGTTATTCTCTTTGGTCACATGTTGTTGGGGAACCAGTCACATTCACTCCCCTCCTATATATGTTGGCTGAACTATTTCATTAATGCCAGCTATAGCTTCTCTATACTGGTCTGGTGAGGTGTTGTGATCCAGACTTACGGGTGGTTGTTGTGTATCATTGCTGTTAGCAGTTGTTGTGTTAAATGTTGTAGTCGTTTTGTTGCTGCCTTCCTGTTCTTGCTTTTTTCCTTTGTCTTTTACCGTTTATTCCTCTGAATTTTCAGTGTGTATGTGCTTTTATTTTCACCTGTCTTAATCTGTATTTCCATGACACTCCTGCCCTTTCCTTTCCTGGTCTGGTCAAGAGAATAGCCAGGCACAGGACTCCGGTGTCTCCACCTTCAAGGGTAATCTGGAGGTGACGAATTGGCTAGAGTTCCCTAGTGTGAGGGACAGTATAGGAGCCCCTTGTCTCTGCTTATCCTGCAGCTACATCGTGAAATGTACATAGTGTAGGTATGTTAGCAGATGAGGTGTTAACCCTTGTAGTTTTTTTGTTGCTGCCTTCTGCTCTTGCTTTTCTCCTGTCTCACCATTTATTCCTCTGAATTTTCAATATATATGTGTTTTAGTTTTCCCCTCTCTGTCTTAATCTGTGTTTTATCCCACTCCTGTCGCTTCCTTCCCTGGAGATAACAGATTAGATCTGGTCAGGAGAATAGACAGGTACAGGACTCCGGTGTCTCCACCTTCAGGGGTACTCTGGAAGTCAAGGATGGCCTAGGGTCCTTCATTATCTTACATGCACCTGGAATTTCTCTCATTTCCCTTGGTAAAGTCTCTTCTACAATTTAAGTGGTTAAATTATTAAGAAGAAACAGGAAAGATTAAAAAATAGAAAGAACACACATTACCGAGGTTTTCACTAATGAGTAAGCTCTGAATTCCTGAAGGTAAGACCATCAGGCTGCGGATCTGAGGTCGCTAATTACAACAGACACAATAACATGGAAAACAAAGAAAGGAACTTTTATCTCAATTTAAGAAAACAAAAAAATGGAAAATGAATCATATAATATAGAAAATGTGAAGAAAAGAGTCTTGTGCCACCTCCAGGACTTTTCCTCTCCTCCACAAATATAACATCTCCCCTATTCTGAAAAAACTTTCTCCAAGATTTTAGAGGCGTCTGATGGAATTTTTGCTTCTTCATCCAGAAGAGAATTTGTGAGGTCAGACCGTGATGTTGGGGAGAGGCCAGGTTCACATTCTTCTTTTTAGGATAGGGCTGAGGTCGGAGCTCTTTGTGGCCGGTCATGTTTTTCCAGCAAACTTCTCCCTCCATGTCTGTATAGAACTTGTGCACTAGGAATAGTCATGGGAACAGAATAGGGCCTTTCCAGAACTATTCCAACACAAATGAAAGGTACAGTTGTCCACATGGTCTTGTGCTGAAGATTAAGATTTTCCTTCACAGGGAATAAGAAGCCAAGTCGACCCCTGATAACAGCCCAGAGTATTATCCTCCTCCACCATCAGTACAGCTGGCACAATGCAGTCAGGGGATAACGTTGTTTTGGGATGCACCAAATCCAGACTCCTCCATAAGATAGAGCAGTGTAATTGTGACATCCTGGAGAATCCAGGTATTCACAGTTAGGCCCCTGCATAACACCTTCCCTCATTAGGCAACATACAGCCGACCTGAAACCCTAGTCACCCCCCCTTAGGGAAAGATAGACACACAAAGGGGCGTGACCAGGCGGTTGGTGCACGCTCACCCAGGGGTCTAGACAACCCGGGGCGGGAAAACCAGTTAAGTTAAGCTCTGAAGTTCAAGTTGGAGAGAAGTGTGGGCTGGAGCTAGGGTAGCTCCAGTAGGAGAGACCCAAATTGAACGGTACCAGGGTAGGAGCCCTGGTGCCTCTGGCTAGGTATCAGACAGTGGTCTCCATCAGCAGGAGACGAGAAGACGGCTCAGTGGAACCGAGGTGGACCGGGACAGGGTTGTAGCCCCCCGGTGCTGACACGGGGAACCGACCCGGAAACCGTAGCACAAGGGGGGTACTCGGACCCTGAAGCCAGAAACCGGAACCAAGCGGACTGGTTAATTAACCGATTGAGGCCAGGACTAGAGGTCCTGTGCCACCCAAAGTCCCTCATAGAAGACAACAGCCCACCGATTAGGGATAAGAGGTCACTGCCAGGGCCCATACATCCCACGGGCCAGCGTCTGCGGGCACGGCTCCTTAGACCACATCCTGCCAGGAGTGGACTCCTACGTTTCAAACTGGGAAGTCCTTTCTACTTAAAACAGTGCATAGGATAGAAATAGAGACAACCAGCCGGGTGGGGGACCTTGAATGCAACCGGCCGCGGCACCAGCCACCATCACCTTGGTTTACCAGAGACTTGTGTGTTTTACTAAGAGTGAGTACACCAGCACCCCCTGTGGTCGCTATCCCCTGCATCGAGCCACCGAGTCCCGGGGCCACCATCCCTGCCCACGAAGGGATTAACAACTTACTGCACAACATCTCCCTCGGGTGCCCCATAGCTGCAGCGGTGGAGTCCCAACTCACCACGCACCGTGGGTGGCGTCACAAACTTAATACGGCCCAGCCCGTACATATACGTCCCCCTTTTATTCGTTGTGTCCGCGAGACCCCCGGGTTTGGAGACCCTCGAGCCACCATCCCTGAAGGTCCGGACTCAAGCAGCGTCGGCTGCTGGCACCGGGGCGGCACATAATCTGTCATTGCACAGAACATGTCTCCTCCAGGGTCCAGTGGTGGTGGCTTTACACCGCTCCATCAGACACTCACTATTGTGCTTGGTGATGTACAGCTCAGCATTGTGCTTGGTGATGTATGGCTCAGCATTGTGCTTGATGATGTATGACTCGGCATTGTGCTTGGGGATGTATGGCTCGGCATTGTGCTTGGTGATGTATGACTCGGCATTGTGCTTGGTGATGTACGGCTCGGCATTGTGCTTGGTGATGTATGGCTCAGTATTGTGCTTGATGATATATGTCTCAGCATTGTGCTTGGTGATGTACGGCTCGGCATTGTGCTTGGTGATGTATGGCTCGGCATTGTGCTTGGTGATGTACGGCTCAGCACTGTGCTTGGTGATGTACAGCTCAGCACTGTGCTTGGTGATGTATGGCTCAGTATTTTGCTTGGTGATGTATGGCTCAGTATTGTGCTTGGTGATATGTGGCTCAGCATTGTGCTTGATGATGTATGACTCGGCATTGTGCTTGGGGATGTATGGCTCGGCATTGTGCTTGGTGATGTATGACTCGGCATTGTGCTTGGTGATGTACGGCTCAGCATTGTGCTTGGTGATGTACGGCTCGGCATTGTGCTTGGTGATGTATGGCTCAGTATTGTGCTTGGTGATATATGGCTCAGCATTGTGCTTGGTGATGTACGGCTCAGCATTGTGTTTGGTGATGTATGGCTCAGCATTGTGCTTGGTGATGTATGGCTCAGCATTGTGCTTGGTGATTTATGGCTTGGCATTATGCTTGGTGATGTACGGCTCTTCATTGTGCTTGGTGATGTATGGCTCAGCATTGTGCTTGGGGATGTACGGCTCAGCATTGTGCTTGGGGATGTATGGCTCGGCATTGTGCTTGGTGATGTATGGCTCAGCATTGTGCTTGGTGATGTATGGCATGGCATTGTCCTTGGTGATGTAGGGCTCAGCATTGTGCTTGGTGATGTATGGCTCAGCATTGTGCTTGGTGATATATGGCTCGGCCTTGTGCTTTGTGATGTATGGCTCGGCATTGTGCTTGGTGATGTACGGCTCGGCATTGTGCTTGGTGATGTACGACTCAGCATTGTGCTTGGTGATGTACGGCTCAGCATTGTGCTTGGTGATGTACGGCTCGGCATTGTGCTTGGTGATGTATGGCTCGGTATTGTGCTTGGTGATGTGTATGGCTCAGTATTATGCTTGGTGATGTACGGCACGGCATTGTGCTTGGTGATGTAGGGCTCAGCATTGTGCTTGGTGATGTATGGCTAGGCATTGTGCTTGGTGATGTACGACTCAGCATTGTGCTTGGTGATGTACGGCTCAGCATTGTGCTTGGTGATGTACGGCTTGGCATTGTGCTTGGTGATGTACGGCTCGGCATTTTGCTTTGTGATGTATGGCTCGGCATTGTGCTTGGTGATGTATGGCTTGGCATTGTGCTTGGTGATGTATGGCTCAGCATTGTTCTTGGTGATGTACGGCTCAGCATTGTGCTTGGTGATGTACGGCTCAGCATTGTGCTTGGTGATGTATGGCTTGGCATTGTGCTTGGTGATGCACGGCTCAGCATTGTGCTTGGTGATGTACGGCTCGGCATTGTGCTTGGTGATGTACGGCTCGGCATTGTGCTTGGTGATGTACGGCTCGGCATTGTGCTTGGTGATGTATGGCTCCGCATTGTGCTTGGTGATGTACGGCTCGGCATTGTGCTTGGTGATGTACGGCTCGGCATTGTGCTTGGTGATGTATGGCTCAGAATTGTTCTTGGTGATGTATGGCTCGGCATTGTGCTTGGTGATGTACGGCTCAGCATTGTGCTTGGTGATGTATGGCTCAGCATTGTTCTTGGTGATGTACGGCTCAGCCTTGTGCTTGGTGATGTACAGCTGCAGTTCCCCGTCGTGAAACCATCGCCAGTCATAGTGTTTGTGGTGATGTCACCTGAGGAGGTCTGATTTCTGAAGCTATGGGGTCTGCAGAGCAGTAGGGATTTTTCTGCCTTCTGCTCCTCAGCACTCAGCCCTCTATTCTCTAAAATTATGGGGTCTCCAATTCATGGCTAACTTGCTGCACTTCTTTTCACTTCTCAATATTATCCCTCACAGGTGATGGGGAAATATTTAGGAGAAAGAAATGTCATGAATGGATTTATTACATGGGTGGCTCCTTTTACAGGATGTGCTGCTATCAGTGAGCTTTGCACCACTGGCTATTACGTCACACATTATGAAAGGAAGTGTGGCGAAGGTCCAGAAGTTATACACTAGGGGCAGTAAGGCCTCATTGGGGGTGAGGGACTGGATATTATATACCAAGTGAACCAGATTCTCAACTAACTCAAAGGAAGGTCAGTTTTATAGCTTCTCTAATCAGCAAAACTGTTTTCAGCTGTGCTAACAGTTTCACAAGGGTTTTCAAGGGATTTTTAAACATCCATTAGCCTTCTAACACAGCAAACACAGTATAGCATTAGACCGCTGGAGTGGTAGTTGTTGGAAATGGGCCTCTATACACCTATGTAGATATTACATTCAAAACCAGACGTTTGGAGAATAGTCATGTATCACATTAACAATGTATAGAGGGGATTTCTGTTTAATTTAATGTTGGCTTCATTGAAAAAAATATGTGCTTTTCTGTTGTAGATTTCAGATCAAGGGATAAGGAAAAAAATAGCGCCCTTGTCGTAGGGCACTGAGCAATCACGGCTACTCTCTAATCATGCCAAAAAGTCCTATATCATGTAATGCATGACAATTTCCTTAAATCTCTTGCTTTCATTGACTTCACAAATTACTTTAATAATTTGCACAGATATGAAAACTTCTTCTCTGTTTATGAGATTTTGCGGTGACTGCTCGCAACAAAAGACGGGGTTTGTGCGGTTTCACAATGGCATCCTGAAGATCAATGCAACCTGCTGCAATACGAGCAACTGCAATCCTTCTGTCCCTACCGGTAAGTGATAAATGGAATATTATTATGTTGGTTGCATGATTTGCATGAATTAAGTATCACGTTCGTCTCCCTGCATGTAGAGACCAGTGGCAGCTTTTGGACTGGAGCTTCTCATCTGGTTCTCTACTGTTGTGAATACATTTGGTTTGGATTCCAGTTTGGGGCTCCCTCTTGTGGTCAGTGCTGGTAGTCGAGTTGGCTTGTTGAATGGAGACCAGACAGCTGGGGATGATCGGCAATCAGGGGGTTCTGATTGGGCCTATATAACTGAGTAGTGTTCCTTTATTCCTTGCCGGAACTCAATGTTGTCTCCTGTGTGCGACGGATATTCTGAAGCCAGCCCTTCCTTCTGTGTCTACCAGAACTCCTTTCAGATAAGTTTGGTCTTTGTACCCCTGCTTGTGGTTTCCACTATTTTGCTTTTTTTTCTGTTTATGTGTTAAGGCCTATTTCCTGATTTTCCCTGTTTGGAGTTCTGGGTGGAGTTGGATCATTCCCTGCTGGGAATGTCTGTGTATACAGATTGTAATCCCCGGACTCCTTTTTGATGTGATTCCTTTACATGATATATTGTATCATCATATATTGAGCTCAGCATTATCTGTATTTCCCACATGTGAGCCCCAGTACATCAGATAAAGTATAGAAGCACGGTCTGATAGAGCGCTAAGGAGGCCACAGTATTAGATTAATTTTTTTAATCTAATCTAATTAATCTAATTTAATTTTTTAATTTTTTATTGTTTTCTATCAGCCACAACGCGTTTCGATATACACAATATCTTCATCAGGTGGATATAAAAAACGGAATGTGGAGAGTACTATTTAAAGGGACAGGTGCCATTCCATTGGTCAGCACCAAATTAATTGAAATGTTAACCCTTAATGTATCACAACCAACCCTTTAACAATAATATAAAAGCTAATAAAAGATATTTAAAAAGGATTTTTCAAAAAGACTCTGACATAAAAACATTATTTAAAAACACATGTGATAATATAATCATATAAATCATATATTAACTCCTAAAACTTAATACATAAAATCATGAGAACTTTTCAAAAGTAACGGCAATTGATTTCAATTTATCTAATAATATTTTCACCTTTGAGACCAATATCTACAGGCAGAGGAGGGGCTGTGCGATGGGGACGAGATTCGCCCCTAGTTACGCTAATCTGTTCGTGGGGGTGTTTGAATCGTCACACATCGCACGGGACTCTGACAGCGGGTCGTTTGGTTTATTACCGGTGCTTCATAGATGACCTGCTCCTCGTTTGGAGGGGATCTCTATTACAAGCCAATCACTTCATTTCTCAACTCAATGTCAATTCCTGGGGTCTCACCTTTACCGCTGCGGTTTCTTCCAGTGCCCTCCAGTTCTTGGACCTGATGGTGAGGTTAGATGAAAATGGGGGGGTGTCCACCTCGACACATTTCAAACAAGTAGATGTCAACAGCTACTTGAGGTTCGACAGTGGACACCTCCCTAGTTGGATAACCAATATTCCATACGGGCAATACTGGCGAGTCAGAAAAAACTGCACCGGTGATGGTGATTTCCTGCAGGAATCCAATCTCCTGAGAAAAAGGTTCAGACAAAAAGGCTATCCATCCAAACTTCTGGAGGATGCCTTTAGTAAGACCAAGCAACTCACTCAGGACCTTTGTATCCGAAAGATCCAAGAGAAACAGCATAGTATTACAAAGAGTGAAGATAATTTGAATCCACGAAAATGGAGTTTAGTAACCACTTTTTGCAAATCCAGGATCCAAATTCACAAACTTCTAGAGAAATACTGGTTTATATTACAGGGTGACCCGCTACTTCGAGATCAGATCCCCCTAAGCCCTCCATCATCTACCGGAGGAATATAAACTTGAAGAATCTAGTAGCGCCAAGTAATCCTAATCTTAAAGATTCTTCTAAAACCACCATTGTTTCCAGTAACAACGGAAACTATCGCTGCAACACCTCCAGGTCTAAATGCTGTGAGGTTATTGGTGATAAGATCACTTGCTTCATATCCCGGACCACAAATGCTCTTTTCCCCATTCAATTTCACCTAAACTGTCAGAGCACCTATGTTATTTACCTGCTTGAGTGCACGTGCGGTCTACAGTATGTGGGCCGTACAGTACAAACGATGCACGCCAGGTTGAATAAACATAGGTCCAATATCAAAAACGGCTTCCAACAACACAGTCTATCTCGACATTTTCAAATTGCACATCAGAAGGATCCCAAACAATTGAGATTATTAATTATTGATCACATAGATAACTCCGGATCCGATCGGGTCGAGAGACTTATTAAAAGAGAGAGTTACTGGATATTCAGATTGGGTACCTTACACCCTGAGGGTCTTAATATGACTATTGAAAATGTAGCCAAACATTGAATTGATTTAATGAATTATGTTGCTCGGGTTTGGAAAAAAGGGATTCACAGCACCTATTGTGCTGGAAAAATGATTCACAGCACCTATTGTGCTGGCATATGCACCCAGTGGTTGAGATTCAATAGATATTTCTGTCAGTTCTGGAAAAGTGGTTCATCGCACCTACTGTGCTGGAAAAGTGATTCACAGCACCCATTGTGCTGGCATATGCACCCAGGGGTTGAGACTCAATAAGCATTTAACAATTGAATCGGAACTTTTATTGTGCTGGCATATGCATGATTCTAGTGCTCGGATTCTGGAAAAGTGATTCACATCATCTATTGTGCTGGAAAAATTATTCACAGCACCTATTGTGCTGGCATATGCACCCAGTGGTTGAGATTTAATAGACATTTCCTGTCAGTTCTGGAAAAGCCGTTCACAGCACCTATTGTGCTGGAAAAGGGATTCACAGCACCTATTGTGCTGGCATATGCACCCAGTGGTTGAGATTCAATAGACATTTAACAATGCAATCGGAACCTTCATTGTGCTGGCACATGCATGATTCTACTGCTCGGATTCTGGAAAAATGATTCACAGCACCTATTGTGCTGGATATGCACCCAGTGTTTGAGATTCAATAGCTATTTCTGTCAGTTCTGGAAAAGCAGTTCACAGCACCTATTGTGCTGGAAAAGCAGTTCACAGCACCTATTGTGCTGGAAAAGTGATTCACAGCACCTATTGTGCTGGCATATGCACCCAGTGGTTGAGATTAAATAGACATTTCCTATCAGTTCTGGAAAAGCTGTTCACAGCACCTATTGTGCTGGAAAAGTGATTCACAGCACCTATTGTGCTGGCATATGCACCCAGTGGTTGAGATTCAATAGACATTTAACAATGCAATCGGAACCTTCATTGTGCTGGCACATGCATGATTCTACTGCTCGGATTCTGGAAAAATGATTCACAGCACCTATTGTGCTGGATATGCACCCAGTGTTTGAGATTCAAGAGCTATTTCTGTCAGTTCTGGAAAATCAGTTCACAGCACCTATTGTGCTGGAAAAGCAGTTCACAGCACCTATTGTGCTGGAAAAGTGATTCACAGCACCTATTGTGCTGGCATATGCACCCAGTGGTTGAGATTAAATAGACATTTAACGCAATTTTAAAAATAAGAATATCCATTCCCTAATTTATAAAATTAAATTCTTGATCTACCCACACTGACATACACTATAACAATATTATTACATGTTAGTAGTGCAGGCATACTCAGATCATTTTTTTTAAAAGTTCTCATGATTTTATGTATTAAGTTTTAGGAGTTAATATATGATTTATATGATTAGATTATCACATGTGTTTTTAAATAATGTTTTTATGGCAAAGAGTCTTTTTGAAAAATCCTTTTTAAATATCTTTTATTAGCTTTTATATTATTGTTGAAGGGTTGGTTGTGATACATTAAGGGTTAACATTTCAATTAATTTGGTGCTGACCAATGGAATCGCACCTGTCCCATTAAATAGTACTCTCCACATTCCGTTTTTTATATCCACCTGATGAAGATATTGTGTATATCGAAACGCGTTGTGGCTGATAGAAAACAATAAATTCTAAAAAAAATTAATTTAATACTGTGGCTTCCTTAGCGCTCCATCAGACCGTGCTTCTACACTTTACTGCTGATCTTCCCCCCTGTGGGTTCACGGCAAGAGCTGCTTGATACGGAGGTCAGATTACCAGAGACGCCCAGTGATCTGTCATGTGACCAGCTCTTCAGGAAATTGTTTCCCTGGATGGACATGGTGGGCTAACAGGTTAGAAGAGCTCTGACACCGCACTCCCGCCTTATACCGTGGTTGTGCGAGGGCTGCACAACCACATCAGGTGAGCAGTTTCTTTTTCTCCTCCTCACCGCTATCTCCCAGAACCTTCACATGCGCTCCCTTGTTTAATTTTTTATCCAGTACATCAGATAAGCACAGCTATTATACTGTTCTCTACCCCCTTGTTCATCCGGAACTACGGTCTTTATCAGGAGCCTTATAATTCTCCTATATCTTTGCCCTATCTTCAGCTCTCCTTGTGTGTACAGGACTCTTCCTCTATACATTACGGTATTTCATGTCCCTGGTGAAAGCTCTTGTATGAGCTGAAACGTCGGACTATATCTGTCCTTTTGGCTACACACTGACTGTTATGAATATTTTCTTGAATAAAAAACACGAGCATATTAAAAAGAACCATTGACTGGATATCTCTTTTCCCATTCTGTGTGCCGGGGTTCTTCTGAATATTTTGGTACTAATTTCTGTCGCTCATCTATATTACTGTTTTGCTTGGATCCCAGTAACACCAGAGTACTGATATAGTGGGGGCAGAGTCTGTGTGGACTCAGTATTTTTCCATATCAGGCGTGTTGGTATTTTCTAGGTTTTTTCATGGCTGCAGACAGTGCTCTTTTCTGTCCTTTCTTATATAGCTAGTTTGAGCCTCATCTTTGCTGCATCTGTTCTCTACCTGCATGTTATGTTTTCCTACATCACCGTGATCTTTATATGTGGGGGGGCTATCTATATCTTTGGGGGACTGCTCCGAGGCAGATTAGCCTGTCCAGTATTTCTTTCTGTAGGAATAATTAGTTCTCCAGCTGTGTCGAAGTGACCAGGTCATCGTAGGCACGTCCCACTTCTACTTCTAGTTGGGTGTTTGTGTTAGGTCTGCAGATCGCTAAGATTCCAAACACTCTGGTAACATTATGGGTTTCCTAGTTTTGTTGTCCCTTTTCTGATCCTCCTCGTTCACTGAATCATAACACTGTACATTTAACTGGATTTAGTTTCTTTTGGCACTGAAGTGGTTAAGTGTCAGTTTTTCTCTTGCAGCTTTTCCAAGCAGTTCCTTGCTGAGTGTTTTCATCTGCACTTACTTTGTAGTCCCGCCCTTAAGGGTTAAATAGTGGTGTATCCCAGCAATCCCTGCTGAAAATACAAAGTCCATTGTGTCCTGGCCGCCTTGGAGGAAGGTTCTGCTGTTGTAGTTCCCTGTGCTCTGGCATTATCCTTTTGATTGTTTTTTCCAGCTGTTTGTCGTCACTTCCCTGGTGTGTTGTTAGTGAAGTGGTGAGGTCTAGTGAACCCCACCTGCCACTCACTAGTCAAGACTACTATAGGATTTTCCGAGGGTCTCAGGTTACTGTTCAACGACAGTTGTGGAGACTGGTGAGGAGAGGAGGGACAGCTGCAGGTGAGATTAGGGGGTGCCCGCCAACAACTATCATTGGTTCCAGGGCCTCTTGTTGTTTTTGTGTCCCCAGTGCCCCCCTTTTCTTGTGTTTTTTGTTGTGCATCAAACACATGTAGGTCTGAATGCACCTCGCCATGCTTCCTACACCCAGAAAATGTGACATTAATTATAGAATGAATACAATTCAGATGGGACTCTACGGCGCCACCTACCTGTACTATATTTGTGTCTTACTGCAATCCAGCATGCACGTAGTAGTATGAGTCATATAATGAAATCATTAATCTATCTAATTAGTGATAAGGAGACAATAAGAATAAGTTTTACTGTAGGCTGTAAAGCAAAACTCCTCTTTGGAATATGAACTATGCTGACATCTAGTGGTCAACCTGCAAATTGCAAAACTCTAATGATAACATTTAACCCCTATTTTTCATGATTTTTTTTTCTTTCACCACAAGTTCCACGAGATGAACCTATCAAATATAAAAATGTCAAGAAAACTGGGAAAATATGTAATTCGTGTTATACTTACAAAGTTCGAAAATGTGATTGTAAAATCTATATGGAATGCATCGAGGGGGAGGACTCATGTATTTCACGGTATATATCTGCTACAGGTAAGTTCTACAGAAATGTATAATATTTTCTACCACATGTAACCTTGATACTTTGCCAAAATGTTCTTCCGTTGCAGCTCGTCACCAAATCAAGGCAAATCCTCCATTATGGGGAATTAGGATTTTTTTTTATAGGTTATTAAAGGGGTTGTCCACAACTCGGATAACCTCTTCTGATTCTACATGTTTCGCACAGGTAAACTAATAAAGCCTATAATCACCTCCTGTATCGGTGCCCTTCTAGGCTCCTGATGACGGCACTCACATGAAATAGTGTGATGGTTGTCTCCCTGCGGTTTTGAGACTAGTGACAGCCTTAGGACTGGAGCCTTCCATCTCCATCTTGACTCCTAATTTAAACAAGGTTTCCTTCCTTTTGGCGCCTCATGGGTTAATTTCAGGCTTTGTTGCCAGCAGCTTTGAGTAGGGCAGATCAGCTGTTGCTGCTTTGAGTCCACGCCCATTTAAGTTAAATACTGGAGCTTTCCCAGTAGTCCTTGCTGATGTTAGAATTATTTCTACTCTGGCAAGCCTGGTGGAAGGAGCTGCTGAGGTTTTCTCCTGTGTCCATCCGTCTGCAACTTTAGAGTCCGTCTTCTACTGTGAAGTTTGATGTTTTGTATGCTTCTGCTTTTCCCCCTGACTGTCTTTCTTTTCCCTCTGTGTTTATTAGTTTAGTGGCGAGTCTAGTGTACTCACCAGACTACTCACTAAGCAGGGTGAGTTTAGGGCCAGCTGAGGGATGCAGGTATACTCCTCGCCGACAGATTGAAAGAACCAAAGAACCTGTATATAGATACTAGGAAGCTCAGGTGTCAGTGTGCGGTGAGTACAGGAGGTGCCCCCTCACCCCTCTCCCTAGCGGCAGAACCTCCAATGTATAGTGACCCCGGTGTTTCTCCCTTTTTTGTTGTGTATTTTTTGTAGTGCATCAGATGCCCATTGGCCTGATCACGTTTGTCACGCATTCTATATGGACATGTCCAACTCCGTGACATTTTGTGACATCATGTGAGCCCCACATCCAATTAGTGCCAACCTCTGTCTCCCTGCCTTCGGACCAAATGAGTTAATCAACAGGAAGTGGGCACCGAAGCTTCGGTCACTTCCTGTTGATTTCATATTTGGTCCGAAGGCAGGGAGACAGAGGCTGGCACTGTTTGGATGCAGGGTTCGCATGATGTCATTGGCTGGTAGGGTGCCAGTACAGGAGGTGAGTATAGGCTTATCATTTTACCTGGCGGAAATGTGGAATCAGAAGGGGTTGTCCTAGCAGGACAACCCCTTTAAGATTAGGTTTTCCTTCATTTAATGTTGTAAGGTGAATATTTTGAGACATAGAAGGGCATATAATGTTATTTTTTCCATTCTTTCTCCACAGAGCCTCATGACCATTTAGGTGCCATACGTGGCTGCACCACAAGCAAGATGTGTGACGTCACAAACAGCACAGCATCGATCAGTATAGGTAACAACACAATAGAATCCAATTTTTCATGCTCGGATGAAAGTGATAGCATCCACAGCAGTTTATGGTTGCCTGTCCTTGCTGCTGCCCTGCTCTCCAAGCTTCCGACAGTCAACTGATGTCTTTTTCCATAGCAGATCCCTATATCAAGAAAAGCAGTGCAAAACTACAGACGCCTAAAAGTATTAAGACCAGTATTACTGCAAAAGTATTTATGAATAATACCCAAAAATAATGCTTTTTTCTCCACTCCCATCCAAAGCTTGTAAAAAAGACTGTGGATTTTATTACAAAAATACAAAAAAAGCTTCTTTCCCCACTTATGAGCCAGTTCTTCTGATGAGAGATTAGATTACAGCTGCTTCTTGAGCTCTATGGAGAGGAGGAGACTCGATCTTCTTTTCAAAAAGTTCGAACACTTATTTCTATAAACTACAGTGACTTAATTTGTTGTGTATAACAACTAAACTAAAACTATATCAAATAAACATTAACCTTGTGACTTTCTGTTATTTATTCAACAATGGTCCATATAAATAAATATATATATATATATATATATATACATATATATATAGGTCCAGAAATATTTGGACAGTGACACAAGTTTTGTTATTTTAGCTGTTTACAAAAACATGTTCAGAAATACAATTATATATATAATATGGGCTGAAAGTGCACACTCCCAGCTGTAATATGAGAGTTTTCACATCCAAATCGGAGAAAGGGTTTAAGAATCATAGCTCTGTAATGCATAGCCTCCTCTTTTTCAAGGGACCAAAAGTAATTGGACAAGGGACTCTAAGGGCTGCAATTAACTCTGAAGGCGTCTCCATCGTTAACATGTAATCAATGAAGTAGATAAAAGGTCTGGGGTTGATTACAGGTGTGTGGTTTTGCATTTGGAAGCTGTTGCTGTGACCAGACAACATGCGGTCTAAGGAACTCCCAATTGAGGTGAAGCAGAACATACTTAGGCTGAAAAAAAAGAAAAAATCCATCAGAGCGATAGCAGACATGCTTGGAGTAGCAAAATCAACAGTCGGGTACATTTCTGAGAAAAAAGGAATTGACTGGTGAGCTTGGGAACTCAAAAAGGCCTGGGCGTCCACGGATGACAACAGTGGTGGATGATCGCCGCATACTTTCTTTGGTGAAGAAGAACCCATTCACAACATCAACTGAAGTCCAGAACACTCTCAGTGAAGTAGGTGTATCTGTCTCTAAGTCAACAGTAAAGAGAAGACTCCATGAAAGTAAATACAAAGGGTTCACATCTAGATGCAAACCATTCATCAATTCCAAAAATAGACAGGCCAGAGTTAAATTTGCTGAAAAACACCTCATGAAGCCAGCTCAGTTCTGGAAAAGTATTCTATGGACAGATGAGACAAGATCAACCTGTACCAGAATGATGGGAAGAAAAAAGTTTGGAGAAGAAAGGGAACGGCACATGATCCAAGGCACACCACATCCTCTGTAAAACATGGTGGAGGCAACGTGACGGCATGGGCATGCATGGCTTTCAATGGCACTGGGTCACTTGTGTTTATTGATGACATAACAGCAGACAAGAGTAGCCGGATGAATTCTGAAGTGTACCGGGATATACTTTCAGCCCAGATTCAGCCAAATGCCGCAAAGTTGATCGGACGGCGCTTCATAGTACAGATGGACAATGACCCCAAGCATACAGCCAAAGCTACCCAGGAGTTCATGAGTGCAAAAAAGTGGAACATTCTGCAATGGCCAAGTCAATCACCAGATCTTAACCCAATTGAGCATGCATTTCACTTGCTCAAATCCAGACTTAAGACGGAAAGACCCACAAACAAGCAAGACCTGAAGGCTGCGGCTGTAAAGGCCTGGCAAAGCATTAAGAAGGAGGAAACCCAGCGTTTGGTGATGTCCATGGGTTCCAGACTTAAGGCAGTGATTTCCTCCAAAGAATTTGCAACAAAATATTGAAAATAAAAATATTTTGTTTGGGTTTGGTTTATTTGTCCAATTACTTTTGACCTCCTAAAATGTGGAGTGTTTGTAAAGAAATGTGACAATTCCTACAATTTCTATCAGATATTTTTGTTCAAACCTTCAAATTAAACGTTACAATCTGAACTTGAATTCTGTTGTAGAGGTTTCATTTCAAATCCAATGTGGTGGCATGCAGAGCCCAACTCGCCAAAATTGTGTCACTGTCCAAATATTTCTGGACCTAACTGTATAAAAAGCTGAATGTGTGTGTGTGTGTGTATGTGTGTATGTCCGGGATTGGCATCTGCACTGTCGCAGCTACAGCCACAAAATTTTGCACACTCACACGTCTGGACCCCAAGAGCGTCATAGGCTATGTTTTGAGGGGAAATTTTAACCCCGCACTTTACAGTTATTCGCCAAAAAACCTGCCTCCATTAAAGCGAATGGAGCTGGGAGCCACAATGCAGCCAGAACTTCAGAAGAATGCGCAGCTACGCCCTTATATGGAATGTTGGCATGTCACAATGCAGCCAGGGAAAGAGACACAGACAGGGAAAGAGGCAGACACAGACAGGGTAAGAAACAGACATAGACAGGGTAAGAGACAGACACAAAGAGACAGACACAGATAAAGAGACAGACTGACAGGGAAAGAGACAGACACAGACAAAGAGACAGAGACAGACACAGGGAAACAGTCAGACAGGGAAAGAAAGGGAAAGAGACAGAGGGAAAGAGGGAAAGAGACGGAAAGAGACAGACAGGGAAAAAGACAGACAAGGAAAGTGACAGAGATAGATAGACATACAGGGAAAGAGATAGAAAGACAGACGGAAAGAGATTGAGACAGATGGAGAAAGAGACAGAGACAGTCAGAGACAGACAGGGAAAGAGACAGACAGACAAAGAGATAGAGAGAGAGACAGAGAGATATATACAGAGGGGGAGACAGACAGAGAATGGGAGAGAAACAGAGAGACAGTTACTATCCCGGGCGTTAATACATTCTATTTATACATTCTATCCCGGGAATGTTAATACATTGTATTTTGTTAACAACAGTTATTAACCCGGGCGAAGCCGGGTAGTACAGCTAGTACATATATATATATATATATATATATATATATATATATATATGTCTTTGTGTGACGATAAGGTCCAACAGGTCATGAGTTAATGTCAGTTTTGTAGCCCAGCAGTTCCCGGCTGAGTATTTGAGATGCAGCTGCTTTGTAGCCACGCACCTTCAGGTTTAAGTAGTTTTTTTTCCCAGTAATCCTTGCTGAAGATACAAACTCATTGTTCTCTGGCTACCTTGGTGGAAGGATCTGCTGAGGAGTTGACCTGAATTCAGGTTTAATCCTTTTTTGTTGCTGTTTTCCTGGTTTGTGTTTCCTTCCTTGCAGAACTGGGGATTAGTGGGCAAGAGTTATACGTTTTTATTGTACTCTGCAGTTGGAGGGCAACCAGTGCAATGACTGGCGCAGCCTAAAGGCAATTATGTAGCAGCTGGACAGAAATATAACCCTAGATGCTACAATTGGGATAGAATGGAGAAGGGAGAGTTTAGTAAGAGGGAGTCCGATGAGTAGAGACTTGTAGTAATCCAAGCAAGACTGAATAAGAGCAACAGTGAGAGGTTTTTCAGTTTCCAAAGTAAGAGAAGAACATCACATTTTTGAGAACTCTGTGATGTGTAGGTGACATGAGCAAGTGAATAATTGGAAGTAGGGAGTAAAGAAAAGATCTGAGTCAAATATATTCCCAAAACGAGCATGCTACTATCCATCTAGTGTCTGTGACGAACTACTATTAGATGTCACCAGAAGCAACTAGTGATGGGGAAGTCAAACAAACCAGAGATCAGGAGCCAGGAGATCACATATGGAACACAGGGATGAAGCAAAGTTGAGGTGAGAGCACATGCCGAGTTCAGAAGCCAGGAAGTCACTAGGGGGGAAACAAAGCCAAGGTCAGGGTACAAGCCGGAGGTCAGAAGCCAGGAAGTCACGTAAGGTACACTGGAGGGAAGCGGATCTGAGGTCAGGGTACAAGCTGGAGGTCAGAAACCAGGAAGTCATGTAAGGTACAGTGGGGAAAAGCAAAGCCGAAGTCAGGGTACAAGCCAGAGGTTAGTAGCCAGGGAACAACGTCAGAGTCAAGGACATGGGAGGAAAGAAGTAATAACAGGTCCAGGGTAGGAGGGCAAGTTCAAAGCACAAACGGGATTCAGAGCACTTACTGCAGGCAGGAACTTCGACTGGAGGCATTCCAGATGAGGTTGCTCCCTAATGATGCAGAGCAATAACCCGGAACGAGGTGCCTGGAGAGAGGCCACTTTCAACACCAGCACAGGAACCAAGGATAGGAACCAAGGATAGGAACCACCCGTCAATCGGCGTAAAATACAGAACAGAACACGGGCTTTGCTGGGGAGCAGAGCACCATGGATGAGAACCATGACAATATCACTATATCTAGTTATAAAATGAGAGAAAAGAAAGTCAATGATAGCTTTTTTTGGGGATTAAACTTTAAATTGAAAGTTATGGGGTTTTCGACTATATTAAATGTTTTTCACTAAACAAAACATTTCTGTGTCCAACTGTTATTTTGCATTTTACCGGACTTTCTATTACTGGAGTAACTTTGGCATTTTTTTTTGTGATTTGTAAATCTGTCTAAAAACACCCAGAACCACGCCCAATTTTACCAATAAAATGGAAAACTGTCGGATATGGAGGAAAACATTCCAAATTCTTTTGAGATTATTTATTAATTTTGATATTTACCATAAAAAGCAGGAGCAGAAGTAACTTTTTTTTCTAATAATTGGAGAAAAAGTAGCAATAACTCCCCCCCCATGTGTCTGAGGATTCTCATTCAATGTAAGGACTATTAGTTGCACCTGAGAACATTGCAGTTTTCCATCCACATGTGATAATGTTCCATATATCTGCATTTAATGTATGTTAATGGGGTGAGTTTTTTTGGCCTAAAGTCGTCACTTAAGTAAAAAGTTGTGATTTCATCTCCAGTTGATTTACTTGTGTGCATTGTATGATCGTTATCGCGTATATTTAATTGATGATGATGGATTTGGCCCGCATTTCCAAATGACCTGAATAATTCATTGTAATTATTAACCATCTGGCCAGAGCTTTCTGCTACTTTCTCGTAATATATCTATTAATGGCATTTATGAGCTTCATGAAAACTGATCCCCGTCACTAACCTGCCAATACTAAATCATAGGCGAGGGAGGAGTTCCAAAAACAGCCGAAACCCGCGGAATAGGCAAAGAGCACAGAAGTTCCCAAAGGTTTCGCTCCTATAGCTTACTGCCCTGACATTGAAGGTTTAGCCTTACACCAATCTACAGTGCCAGCAGAGAGCTGTGAATTAGTTGTGAATGTAGGGTTAAGGCCTGGTCACACTGTTTTTATGCAGTGCATCCGAGGAGTTCCACCAAAACGTCCTAAAAATGGAATATAGAACAGAACCACCAATGGAGCCGTAGACATGGCTCAATGAAAAAAACACAAACAGGGCACATTGGATGTCCATTGCTGTTTATGTTCTATGGGGGTGTCCCACCCCAGGGCTATGGGGCCCAGAGTTTCAGGGGAGATGTCATGGTTACTGGCCGATGCCCGGTTCCGTGACACTGGTGATCACTTAAAAGGGGTTTTGTTCAAGGGAAAAAATAAAAATAAAGTGTTTTTCGTGATGCCACTTGCAGGTTGCGGCTAGGTGAGGGAAGCCAGCGTTGCAGATTCTCTCACTACTGGGGCTGGTGGTATTTGGCAGCATAGGTGTTCTGGCCCTCTGCAAGTAAGCCTGATAACAGGTGTAACAGGTGCGAGAAGAACTCAGAGGACACCAGGCTTCGGTTTAACTTGTCTTTTACTCACAGGTTTGGTGAGCAGCAGTTCGACTGGTACTGGTCTGTCCCAAATGGGGCCTCGGGGTTCCCTTTGTCCCAGTGCCAGTTCTGTGACTTGATGAGCTTTTCTTCCTTGCACCCATCTCTGGTTGATGGGTTCTGTAGCCTGAAGCATTTTAGGGTCCCTTACTGGTCTTTGAGGCATGGTCCGTATGCAAGCAGCTCGAACCTTGTCTGGGTTGGACCTCTGCTGCTGCTGTGCTCAAGTTGGTGAGGAACCATGAAGATCCCCTCACCGAGCAGAGTTATCAGATGAGCTTGGAGCGTCTGTCTGACCTAAGGTTCTGCACCCCGCCAGTGCCCAGTTCTGTGAGTACTCTCCCCGTACTCTCCCAGTGACTGTACTCCTTTTCATTTTGTCAGTCACTCCACACTTGTCGTCTGTATGCATGTCAACTTCAGACCTCCTCACTCCATGTTTGACTACCATCAACTGCCTACTGCACTCTGTATAGCCCCTCCTCCTTTCCTGGTTTCTGACTAGCGGGTTTGGATCAGTCTCTGACATATGTGGCTATCCATCAGGTCTGTCTCTAGCCTGTCACCCAGTTTGGAAGGAAAAGGACATGACTGTGTGTGTTTGTTTTGGTCTTTACCGACATTGGTCTTCCAGGAACCCAAGATTAGCATCGCATCTGTGACTAGATGCAATACCTTGTGGCACCTGACCTGTCAGGGGCACCACAGGGGCTTCATCTGATTTCCATTTTAAAGAGATTCAGTAAGAACCCAGGATCCACTGCATAAATGCTTTATTAACAAGGACACCGACTGGGCTCATCATTGAAAGGACAAGCAGAGACGTAGCAGACAATAGTGATTATATCAAAACTTCAGGAAGAAGCCCAGTAAGTGAATCAACATTAGAATCAGGGTCTCTTCCCCTAATTTATGCAGCTTTCATATTGGAAAGCATGAGCCTGATGACACACTCCCATTACGAACTGTAGGACCTGCATCCCTGCACTCCCTTGCCTCTCCCCAACAGGGATGCTGACTCACTCACCACTGCAGTTGGTCTGCGTCCTCCTCCACACTCCCTAGGTTATCCATGTGCTCCTCTGCTGGCTCCTTCTCCTGGGGCTTGTGTACAAGTCTCCTGGGAATGTGCTTAGGGCATGTGCACATGCTTATTCTGCTTTAAAGGGCTGGCTGAGAGGAACTAGGTACTTACGGCCTACTCCCACTAGGGAAGGTGCCTGTGCAATGCATTTAGTTAGTCAGATTACCCATCTGCTAGCTAGTTGTTCAGGTCTGGAACTCCTGTCCTGTTACCAATACTTGTGTCTGTCTTCCTATACCTGTATGACCCTGTTATGCCAACTGTACCTGTCTGCCTCTGCCATCCCAGGTGCACCCACCCGCCTGCATTAGAGACTGTACCCGCTGCACCTGTGTCTGTCCCTGCATTTCCTATCCTGGGAATCAGCTGCCACATTCCCGGACGCTACCCTTGGAGTGGCATCTGGCATCTACCCCGTTGGCTGTGACGTGCCCACGGAGTCAGAAGTTACCCGTCACCGGGCTGTAGTTCTTCTCCTGGGTCGCCGCAGTGGCCTCACTTGGTTCCATGACCCCATGCGGTGTCAATAAAAGGCTTTTGTGAAAGGGGATGATGGGGAAAGTTGTTTGTGATGCCACCTGTGGTGTTCGACCAATAGGAGCCACCGCTGCGGGTGCTCCTCACTTTTGGGGCGGATGGTGACACAGCTTGGGTGTTTCAGCGCCCCACAGATAGAGCTAGGCCTCAGGGAGGATGATGTCGGTAGTAGTACTCGCCTATGGCACAGTGGCGTGATGGTGAGGGCACCGGCAATTACGGGACAACACAGGGGGTGCAGTTGAAGTTCTCTTTACTCACTGAAGTCCCTCTGCCTTTGGTGTGCCACGTCCCGCTGTGATGGGCCTCAGCCGATCCCAGATACTTTGGAGGTCGAGGCCGGTGTTTCCTTCTGCGTGTCTCCTTTTAATGGTGTCCCTCCACCCCAGCTCCTGGGCCGTGGAACGGGACATGGGTGCGTTATGCACTCCCCGCGAACTCTTCCTTCTTAAGAACCCAGGTCAAGCTCCCAGCTCCAGACCACGGGCCCCAAACTATCCGTGTCCTTTCTTGCTAGTTCCCGAGTTCGTCCAGACGCTGCTGCACCCGGAGCTCACTTCGGACTGACTTGTATGTGTGAGTTGGCTCCTAACGCCCCTGTGGAAGCCTCGCCTCCCGGATTCCTGAACTAGTGGGCAAGAGGTCCCATTCCTCATGATGCAACCCCAGCACCTATCCCCGTCCCAGTGGAAAAGCTCCTGTGTTATGTGTTGGATGAGTATTTTGATGGTGGTTACCGGTGACGACCTCCTCTATATCCGAGATGAGCACCGCACCTTGGGTGAGTGCAGTACCCTGTGCCACCTGAAACCTCAGAGGCACCACAGTTGCTTAGTCAAGCCCCTCCCATGTCAGAGTAAGCCCCGGTTCCCCCTGTGGTCCACGGAGCCCAATCCTACTTTTGCTCAGCTCAACATCGCTGAGAATTACACAAACTAAATATTCCTAAACAAAGCCAAGGATATATATATATATATATATATATATATATATAAGTGATGCATCACATTAACTAAGTGCCATCTGGTAACCTCCTAATGGCACTTTACTTTTTTCATACTCTCTTTTGTCTTGTACCAATTTATAAATAAAATATCCACTTCATGTAGCAATGTGACATGGATTTCCACTGTTGATACCATCTAACGAATCCAAGAATATTCTTTGTCATTTTGTATATAACTCTTCTGACACAAACATTTTGGAATACATGACACTGGATGCTACTGTGGCGCCCCTGACCTAGTCAGGCACCACTGAGTACTGCACCCATGCTGAGTCAGTACAAACAGGTAATCCTAAAGGCTGAGTAGGGTGTGTATGCACAGACACACTTTAACTAGGACACACACACATAAGAGGGGACCCCTGGGCATATCCAGGAGGGGGCGTAGCCTCCACATCTCAGCTAGTGGTGCTGTGGTGAAGCGAGAAGGAGTGAGTTGCAGTGGCAGAGAGTCAGAGAGAGGAGCTGGAGGAAGCCAGTCTGAAGCGGAGAGCGGGCACGCAGACACGCTAGTCAGGCCCTGCAAGTATAGTGGCTGTTTGCGGGGTGTTATGATCCGGAACCATGGAAGATCACCATAAATCATTGCCAAAAAAAGGTGACAAGATCATTGGCAACTAATCTGGCCGCCATCCCCTTACTAACCAAGGGGTGAACTAATATCCTGTGCACCTGTCGCGGGCGGAGGGGACGCGCTCGCCACGCTCGGGTCCGGGGCTTCTGCTGCTGCTCAGTGGCTCGAGCGGTGGGCCGGACCCAGGGATTCGAGCAGCGCTCCTCGTCCACGAGTGAAAAGGGGATCATTTGTTTTGGGAGATAGTTCGTGACGCCACCCACGGGTCGTGGTGATAAAGGGCACCACCACTTCTGGTGACGAGGATCCCGGGAGCGATGGTGGGGAGCAGCAAGGATGTTGTCCCCTCCGTGGGTAGGGGTTGGTGATCCCGGGGCCCGGTGGTGTAATGGGGAGGCTGGATGGCTGGGGTGCAGGGTTGCAGGGGCAGTGCAGCGCGGTGCCGGATGGCACTGGTGTACTCACTCAGGTAGTCAATGACAGAGTCTCTGGTAAATCAAACGGCTGGATGGACAGGTCCCGCAGCTGGCTGCAGTGTTTGTGCTCTCCCCGGACAGGGTGATGGTGGCTGTCTTTCCCTGCACCTCGTTAGGATGTTTTGATTCCTGTGGTTGCCCACCGGTAGTCCGCTCCCCGGCATATAGGTATCGGAGAAGCCCGTTTTTCCCGCATGCTCTGGCCCTTGGATCTCTAGTTTATGGAGGTGGCTGTGTATCCTCATGGTGTGAACTGTTGCCTTCTGTCGGGTCTTGGTTGTTAGGAAACCCCTGAGGTTCCGGTCACACTCGGACTTGACTGTTGTCGGCGGCTCCAAGCCTAGTCGGGGTCTGATGGCCCTGCCTTTGTGCTTAGCTTCACTCCACTCCCCGGTTCGGTACCGGCGGGCCACCGCCCGACCCCGGTCCTACGGTTCCGCAGAGATCCACTAATTCCTGCAGACAGCCACCACCATCTGCCAACCTTGCTGTCAGTGCCTGGGCTCCGACCCAGACACTTGCAGTTTTTCTGCTGTCAGCTCTCAAGTCCAAATTTAACTGACCCCTAACTGAACTACACTCACTGCTTTTCCCGTCTCCAGACCTGTGAACTCCTCGGTGGGTGGGGCCAACCGCCTGGCTCCACCCCACCTGGTGTGGACATTAGACCCTGGAGGGAGGCAACAAGGGTTTTTGTTTGACTGGTGTGACTATCCAGGGGAGGGGGTGTGTATGGTGTTATGTCTGTGGCTAGTCCAGGGCGTCACACACCGCAAACCCAGCCGGAGAACTAGCTATCCTAAAGGAAGGAAAGATGAATAACTTTCTGCCTCAGAAATAGACCACAAAGGTGTAGCAAGCCCCCCACATTCAAACATTGCGGTGATATAGGAAAACACAATACACAGATAGATGATAGGATTAGCAAAGGTGAGGGCCCATTGACTAAAATAGGAAAGGATAGGAAAGGGGCTGATGGTGGCCAGATAAAAACCCTACAAAAATCCAAATACCAGATAGTACAAAAAGACCTCAGATCGCTAGATCTGAACTCCATCCTATACCAGGCGCTCTTGTCATACCAATGAACAGAAAGCAGGAACCATACAAATTCAAGAAGCAACAAACACATGGACTTATAGGAGCAATACTCCAAACATAGCTGCAGGGAGCTTCCCAGCTAAGCAACTGAGAGGGAAGATTCCTGCATGCAAATAAACTGACAATAACCACAGTAAATGACAAACCCAGATAAGAGCAAAAAGAACAAAACAACATAAGAAAGAACCAAGCACTTATCTGGGGTAGATGTGGTCTGGAGCAAGATGAGAAGGCTGGAAAACTAAAGAACAAATGACATCCGGCTCAGACTGCTAGCAGACCAAGGTTTAAATAGGCAGAGAGCTAGCAATGGAAACGCCCATTGCTCCAGCACACCTGGTCTCTGTCCAAACGATTCCTGGCCACAAGAGGGAGCCTCACAGCAGCAAAAGCATAACTGACATTTACAACAGTACCCCCCTTCCTTAAGGAGGGGTCACCGAACCCTCAAAAATGCCACCGGGTCGCTCAAGATGAGCATGATGGAAGGTGCGAACCAACCTGTCCGCATGAATGTCAAAAATCACAACACAAGAGTTATCCTCCTGCCCATAACCCTTCCATTTCACAAGGTACTGAAGCTTCTGCCTACAGCGACGGGAATCCAGAATTTTTTCAACCTCATACTCCAGATCCCCTTGTACCAAAATAGGGTCAGGAGGCGCTGCTGCAGGAACTGCTGGCTCCACATGTCTCTTCAACAAGGACTTATGGAAGACATTGTGAATCTTAAATGACGCAGACAGAGCTAAACGGAAAGATACAGGGTTTATAATCTCCAAAATCTTATAAGGTCCAATAAATCTGGGTTTAAATTTAAGAGATGGAACTCTCATAGGAATATTTTTAGAGGACAACCACACCATGTCCCCCACTTTAAACTGGGGACCAACAATTTGACGCCGGTTGGCAAACTTTTGGGCAGTTTCTTGGGATTGAAACAATTTATCCACTTCCTGCCCCCAAATCTGCTGCATTCTGTTTACCACAGAATCCACCTCCGGACAGTCAGACGCCTCAAGCCTCCCCGAGAGGAACCTGGGGTGATACCCAAAATTGCAGGCAAATGGGGACACCAATGTGGTAGCGCTAGCCCTATTGTTAAGGGCAAATTCAGCCAAAGGCAAAAACGAAACCCAATCATCCTGATCCGCAGAAATAAAACACCGTAAATAGGTCTCCGGGGTCTGATTAGCCCTTTTAGTCTGACTGTTGGTCTGAGGATGAAACGCCGAGGAGAAAGACAGCTGAACACCCAATTTGGAACAAAAAATCCTTCAAAATCTAGATGTCAACTGCACTCCTCTGACCCAGCCGGAGAACTAGCTATCCTAAGGAAAGGAAAGATGAATAACTCTCTGCCTCAGAAATAGACCACAAAGGTATAGCAAGCCCCCCACATTCAAAGACTGCAGTGATATAGGAAAACACAATACATAGATAGATGATAGGATTAGCAAAGGTGAGGCCCCATTGACTAAAATAGGAAAGAATAGGAAAGAGGCTGATGGTGGCCAGAGAAAAACCCTACACAAATCCAAATGCCTGATAGTACAAAAAGCACTCAGATCGCACAATCTGCACTCTATCCTATATCAGGCACTCTTGTCATACCAAAGAACAGAAAGCAGGAACCATTACAAATTCAAGAAGCAACAAACACATGGATTTATAGGAGCAATACTCCAAACATAGCTGCAGGGAGCTTCCCAGCTAAGCAACTGAGAGGGAAGATTCCTGCATGCAAATAAACTGACAATAACCACAGTAAATGACAAACCCAGATAAGAGCAAAAAGAACAAAACAACATAAGAAAGAACCAAGCACTTATCTGGGGTAGGTGTGGTCTGGAGCCAGATGAGAAGGTTGGTAAACAAAGAACAAATAACAACCGGCTCAGACTGCTAGCAGACCAAGATTTAAATAGGTAGAGAGCTAGCAATGGAAACACCCATTGCTCCAGAACACCTGGTCTCTGTCCAAACGATTCCTGGCCACAAGAGGGAGCCTCACAGCAGCAAAAGCATAACTGATATTCACAACACGGGGGAGTTCAGCTACCACACAGTCAGCCTGAAAGACACCTCAGGAAGAAGCGGGGTGATTGAGTGCGGGGATTCCTGGTAAGCCAGGCACGCACGGGAAACAGGTTCCTAGAGCCAGACATCCATTTAGTGGTCTGCTAAAACTTGCCAGTGAGGGCACTCCAGGTGTCTCACCAACCAACACAGAGTCCACAGCATCAGCAGCAACGAGGGGGCCCATAAGTGAGATAGGGCGAGAAGCCATCTTTACTTGGTACACGCTGCCAGCAAACAGGCCAGAATGGGGAGAAAAGGCAGTTGCGACTTACCTGGATGAATCCCATATACTTGAAGTCGGGGGTTATCCGAAACAAGAAGTGCTAGGAAGGCGAGTCAGCAGTCATCCGTATATCAGCCTGAAGGATACCTGGTTCCACCTGGTCTATCTCAGTATCGCCCGGGTTGCCCCACTGCTCCAGTGAAAGTGAGTAAACATCTTGAAAGACACTGCTGACTGTGACTGAGTTATTCTGCAACCTGTGGTTACACACCCCTACACCAGAGCCCCTGGGGCCAGCCTCACTCTCAGGAGGCCACACCATCTAACTGCAAGTACCATCCGCCCCAGACGCTCGTTAAACAGCAGTGGCGGTCCCTATCACCCTGACCGCAAACCAAGAGTGACATCACGACCCAGAAGTAAAAGAACTGACATACCTGTTGCCAGAGAAGATTCCCAAAATGGAGACCCTGTGGTGTCCCTGAGGGTGAAGCGGTGTCTCCGGCCGGCCGCTACAGGTGGGTCACACACTACAGCTGCTACTTTTTAGAGATGCCTTACTAGCTGCTCTCTGATACTGGCTATGTCTGGCAATTGTAACTCAGGATCAGTACAAGATTAGTAATGTAATGTATGTACACAGTGACTGCACCAGCAGAATAGTGAGTGCAGCTCTGAAGTATAATACAGGAGGTAACTCAGGATCAGTAATGTATGTACACAGTGACTGCACCAGCAGAATAGTGAGTGCAGCTCTGGAGTATAATACAGGAGGTAACTCAGGATCAGTAATGTAATATATGTACAGTGACTGCACCAGCAGAATAGTGAGTGCAGCTCTGAAGTATAATACATGAGGTAACTCAGGATCAGTAATGTAATGTATATACACAGTGACTGCACCAGCAGAATAGTGAGTGCAGCTCTGAAGTATAATACAGGAGGTAACTCAGGATCAGTAATGTAATATATGTACACAGTGACTGCACCAGCAGAATAGTGAGTGCAGCTCTGGAGTATAATACAGGAGGTAACTCAGGATCAGTAATGTAATATATGTACACAGTGACTGCACCAGCAGAATAGTGAGTGCAGCTCTGGAGTATAATACAGGAGGTAACTCAGGATCAGTAATGTAATATATGTACACAGTGACTGCACCAGCAGAATAGTGAGTGCAGCTCTGGAGTATAATACAGGAGGTAACTCAGGATCAGTAATGTAAAATATGTACACAGTGATTGTACCAGCAGAATAGTGAGTGCAGCTCTGAATTATAATACAGGAGGTAACTCAGGATCAGTAATGTAATGTATGTACACAGTGACTGCACCAGCAGAATAGTGAGTGTAGCTCTGGAGTATAATACAGGAGGTAACTCAGGATCAGTAATGTAAAATATGTACACAGTGATTGTACCAGCAGAATAGTGAGTGCAGCTCTGAATTATAATACAGGAGGTAACTCAGGATCAGTAATGTAAAATATGCACACAGTGACTGTACCAGCAGAATAGTGAGTGCAGCTCTGGAGTATAATACAGGAGGTAACTCAGGATCAGTAATGTAATATATGTACACAGTGACTGCACCAGCAGAATAGTGAGTGCAGCTCTGGAGTATAATACAGGAGGTAACTCAGGATCAGTAATGTAATATATGTACACAGTGACTGCACCAGCAGCATATTAAGTGGAGCTGTTGAGTATAATACACGGTCTAGCTTTCAATCAGTACAAGATAAATAATGTAATATATGGATGTAGCTCCTGACCGCCATTTCCTGATAGATTAATCACGTCTGATGTAATACAGAGGCTTTTACTGTCCTGCTCTTCGCCGTCTCCATTTTATTCGTCCCCTCCCTTTAGCAATTTTAATGCATGAACTTAAGAAGCCAACACCCCGGTATAATGTAAAGCCCAGCACAGACCTCACAGTAAACTACTTGTTTGCAGCTTCCTCCGGGAACTCCAGAGTCATGAAAAGCTCATGTCTCCTGCTCATCTGCATCTTATGGAGCATCTCAGCTACAGGTGGGTACCGGTACCTAGACAGGGGGATGGTGGAGCCAAGTGACCTTAGTGGATAAAATGCAAAATGCTATGATGAATCATTTGTTTTCGTTTTGTAAATATAGTAAAAATCTTCAATAATCTTTTGGTAAAATTGTTATGATAATAGTACAAACAATTGTAATTTTCATATGAATGTTATTTTTATATTTTTATCTGTTTTAGTACACATTAAAAATGGTTACGTTTCTAAAATTAAACATTTAATTTTAAGTTTTAACTGATTAACATTCTTTTTTATATTAGTTTATATTATGACCTTTATATATTGCTAGCTGTGGCATCCGTCGTTGCCCAGGATAGTAACTGTCTCTCTGTCTGTCTCTCTTTGAGTTTCTGTCTGTCTCTGTCTGTCTGTATCAGTCTCTCTGTCTGTCTCTCTCTATCTCTGTGTCTGTCTGTCTGTCTCTCTCACTGTCTGTCATTCTCTTTCCCTTTCTGCTTGTTCCAGGTCTCTTTCCAGGCTTGTCTCTTTCCCCATCTGTCTCGTTCATTGTCTGTCTCGTTCCCCATCTGTTCCATTCCCCATGTATCTCAATCCAGATCTGTCTCTTTCCAAGTCTGTCTCTTTCCAAGTCTGTCTGTCTCTTTTCCCATCTGTCTCTTTCCCCGTCTGCCTCGTTCCAAGTCTGCCTCGTTCCAAGTCTGTCTCGTTCCAAGTCTGTCTCGTTCCCCGTCTGTCTCGTTCCCCGTCTGTCTCATTCCCCGTCTGTCTCGTTCCCCGTCTGTCTCGTTCCCCGTCTGTCTCGTTCCCCGTCTGTCTCGTTCCCCGTCTGTCTCGTTCCCCGTCTGTCTCGTTCCCCGTCTGTCTCGTTCCCCGTCTGTCTCGTTCCCCGTCTGTCTCTTTCCCCGTCTGTCTCTTTCCCCGTCTGTCTCTTTCCCCGTCTGTCTCTTTCCCCGTCTGTCTCTTTCCCCGTCTGTCTCTTTCCCCGTCTGTCTCTTTCCCCCTCTGTCTCTTTCCCTGTCTGTCTCTGTCCCCCTCTGTCTCTTTTGTTGTCTATTTCCTTGTCTCTGTCTCTTTCCTTGCCTATTTCTCTTTCCCTGTCTCTTTCCTTGTCTCTGTCTCTTTCCCTGTCTGTCTCTGTCTGTCTCTCTGTCTGTCTCTTTCCCTGTCTGCCTGTGTCTTTTCCTGTCTGTCTGTGTCTATCTTCCTCTGTCTGTCTCTTTGACTGTCTGTCTCTTTGTCTGTCTCTCTCTGTCTCTATCCGTCTCCCCACCGACATCTAATTACCACACACATAAGCTTCTTTTACTAATAATTTATTTTGTTCCTATAGCAACAGCTGCTATTAATGAACTAATAGCTCTCAGCTCCATTCACTTTAATGGAGGCAGGATTTTTGGAGAGTAACTGTAAAGCGTGGGGTTAAATTTTCCCATCCAAACATAGTCTATGACATTCCCTGAGTCACATGAGGCGTCTGTGCAAACGTTGGTGATTTTGTGATTGTAAATGCAACGGTGCGGATTCCTTTAGCGGACGTATACACACATACATACATACATACATACATACACACATACACTCAGCTTTATATATTAGATATAACATTGGATTCTTTTACATATCTCTTTACTCAAAACACTGATTAGCAATGATTTCAAGCTAATAAAACTCGTTTAGAATTTCCCCCAAAAATGATGATGGTGAAACTAAATTCTCAGGATAGGTGCAGGTCACATTGATAGAACTTACATCTAATACACATTTATGGCATGTTATTATGAGAATACCTGTATAAAAATGTTTGCAATTCTCAAAATTAAATGGTATCTAACTTGGATACAATGTTAAAATTGGACTTAATTTTATGTTCAAAGATATTTTTATCCTGCGCTGCCTGAGGACATTTTACGTGAAATGTTACAGGGAGCCAACTAGCAGTGGATTGAGTATCGGAGCAGTACTATGTGAGTCGGGTCTTATGTATATATTCCTCCCTTGTCTGCTTGGTTTAACGCTCCCCACCAGGGGGCGCAGGTACACTGGAATGCTGTAGAGATTCTAGGTGTAGTGAGGCACTTGCCCGCTGGGGGTCACCAGTACCAAGGCAGGGACGGTCTGCAGAGTGGTCGATCAAGCCGAGTGTCAGAAGCCAAGAGGTCACGTCAGTACAGAGGAGCAAGAGAAGCCGAGATCACGTGCAAGCCGGTGGTCAGTAAGCCAGGAAGTAGCTTCAGGTAAAGAAGGGGAGCATAGCCATGGTCAGGGGACAAACTGGGGTCCAAAGCCGAGAGGACACATAGGTATAGACTAGAGAGTGGGGCCGGGGTCACAAAACAGGTCAGGGAGACAGGGAGTACAGACAATACGGGAAGGACAGAGGTCAAGGAATGGCACGTATGGTAATGGTATTCTGGCCATAGTACCAACCAATACCTCATATACTGTATATTTTATATATGTTTTTGCACATAACATTTGACACAGTATACAACCAGGCCCCTTAAAATTAGGCCTTGCATACTCGAATCCCCGTCCCTGTATTGTGAACTTGGATAGTACTGGTCGAATAGTATGGGCGTGACTAATAGGTGCAAGAAAGTTACTGTGCACCTATATGTGGGAACAGCACCCTATACAAGCCATTTGTGTGCAATTACTTCATACATTCAATTATCCCCTCCATGATTGGAAGTGTTTGAGTGATTTGCCTCTTTTGCACCTGTGATGCCTCCACTTTATTGGGGGTCTTGCTGCATCCTGCTAGTGCATTAGTTTCTTGGCCTGGGCAGGTTAAAACTGCTGCCCTCTCTTTGCTGTAAGTAATCACAGTCTTTAAAGTAGTCTTGAATTGGCAACCCTGCCAGAGCAAAGTAATGGCCATTACCAGGAAAGCAGAAAGAATGTAATGAGTCTAGGCATTAGTCATTAACAAAGTCAGAACCAAGTAGGACCAGAAACATCAACACAGATATCAGGTTTAGTTTCCAAAGAACAAGACATCCCAAACCGGGACCAGTAGTTCCATTGCCCCCGTACCAGGCTATAGCCACTGTCTCGCAACATTTGGTTCACCCACAGATTTTCTATTACTACTGGTATAGTCTGCAGTCACAACCTATGCTCCTCCAAATGATGGATACCACGAACAAAGCATATATATCAAGCTGCAGACAGCAACACCCCCCCCCCATCATTTTAAAGAAATGGTGGCATTTTTTTGTAAGGCAAGAACATAGCGGTAGCCAGAGTCAATGCCAAGAGTTGTACCTCAAATACCAAGAGAATGGTAGACGTTTCCAATACAGTAGTAGACTGGAGACATGAAACAAGATCAGCGAGAGGAGCAATCAAATAGAAACCTTAAAATATCAGAGAAAGGAGCAGGGATGGAGGGAACTACAGAAAGTAATGTGTTTCTATGGCCTGATGATACCTTCTGCTGCTTAACTAGGTAAGAAACCATCTTTCAAACTAGTTTCCTTAACACATGATCATTGATGGATATTTGCCAGTGGGAATGAGAAGAAGGTGTACTCGGAGTATGTCAAGCAGTCGTAGTGGATGGCAATGATGTTGGTAATGAGGGTGCGGCCTGGTTGACAGAAAGATGAGTGCGTCAAGAATTGGGAGGACAATCGGAGACTTGCTCTGTTTAGTGCCGGGCTTTATTTGCCAAAATGACCAGGTAGTTGGTAGTCCATAAATTATTTTCATCTTGCAAAGCCAAAAAATGATTTGGCAGCAATGTGTAAAAGAAATCATACCGACAAGATGCCTACACGTACAACTGACCAGTACTCCGCAGACTTTCATGCTCTGTTGAGTAGAGATGAACAAACCTTTGTAGGTTTGGTTCGCTGGCCACAAGCGAACCAAACCTCTACGTGTCCAAACCTTGTACAATGAGGTTTGGAAACCTCTGATTGGAACTTTGAGTCTTCGCCCACACTCAACCAGCCATAGATAATTTCCAGGGGGGTGGGCGAACATTTTCAAACTTTTTTTGTGGCACACTACATCCGAGGACGCTGTTGTTCCCCCTATTGCAAACTGTTCAAACACTGCAAGTGGGCTGAGCACCAAGTGTACCTGAGCACAGAGTTGCACGTAAAGTATCCGAACTCCAAACCCGATCTTTGAGTTTTAAATTTGATGTTTGGTTCAAAAGCCGAACCTCAGATTCGCTCATCTTTACTGCTCAGCATTTTCCACCAGAAGCACATGCTCCATCACCTTTTCCAGAGATGACAGCTGAATAAGCTCATATTGCCAGAGAGGATTGTTAAGCTTCATGTCACCTATGCTGTTGAACACCAAGGCCAACACTCTAATGCTAGGATTCTGTGGGCTACAGGACTATGGAACAGAATAGAAACAGATGTCATTGACAAAATGTAAATTAATTGTGCAATACTATGTGTTATGGTGTCAGAAAAGGTGGATTGAGCAGAACTGGCTTATGCTGATAGTGTCACTGTCAGAGGTTACATCATCTTCTTGTGATTGATATTGAATCTGTAATACATTCCATGACACATTCTGCTTTACATTTTGGTTTAACTTACACTTTGGACACAAACATAACATATAATTTGTTTACATTTCATTTTAGCGAACCCAGGAAAAACATGCATTCCAGTAGCAATACATGGAAGGGCGCACATGAAGGCCAAAAAAGGCCTTCGTCAATTTCCAATTTTTGCAGTCACCTTCTTCACAAACTTTCTTTACATTGAGTTGTCCTAAATATGTGACTCTTTCATCTGTTTCAGATGTGCCAATCTCGTGTGTAACATGTGTGGGAGAAAGTGAAAAGTCCTGTAATGGAACTGCACAGAAATGTTCATCCGCCACTGATGATTGCATCTCGGTGATCGAAGAACTCAAGTTAGGTGAGTTAGAGGGTCTTATCACAAAGACTCAGGGGTTAACCTCTATAACTCCCAACAATCAGTTGTGTGTGCATGTATGTGCTCAGTTTTTAATCTGCTTATATGCATTTACACTCTTATGCGTGTGCATGTATGTGCTCGGGGTTTAATCTGTTCATATGCATTTACATACTTATGTGTGTGTATGTGTATATATATATATATATATATATATATATATATATATATATATACACAGGGTGGACCATTTATATGGAAACACGTAATTAAAATGGGAATGGTTGGTGATATCAACTTCCTGTTTGTGGCAAATTAGTATATGGGGGAAACTTTTCAAGATGGGTGGTGAAAATGGCGGCCATTTTGAAGTTGGCTATTTTTGATCCAACTTTCTTTTTTCCAATGGGAAGAGGGTCATGTTAAACATCAAACTGATTGAGAATTTCACAAGAAAAACAATGGTGTGCTTGGTTTTAACATAACTTTATTTGTTCATTAGTTATTTACAATTTTATGACCACTTATAAAATGTGTTCAAAGTGCTGCCCACTGTGGATTGTGGATGCAATCCTCTTCTCCCACTTTTGACTAGAGATGAGCGAACCAGTCCCGGTTCGGCTCGAGATCGGTTCGCCAAACGGAGGTCCCGTTCGAATTCGGTTCGTCGAACGTTCGACGAACCGAACTCGAACTGCATAGGAAACAATAGCAGGCATTCACAAACACATAAAAACACCTAGAAAACACCCTCAAAGGTGTCCAAAAGGTGACAAACAACTCACAACACAACACAAACACATGGGAAAGTGACAAGGACATATACTCATGCGAAAACAAAACAGCGTTACGAGGAAAAAGAGGACGAGACACAGATATAGGCATGGCACGCCCTTCTAAAATCATGTAAAACACCGCAAGGTGACTCCAAGCGGAGTCTCCCTTTTTTCCAAAAATTGGGGCCCACACACACCCACCCATTCAGTGGCAGCACTTGTGCCCCAGTTATACACTTCACAGCTAGATTTGCATGAAGCACATTCAAAAATACGCCATAATTAACTGTCCCCAGGATGACTCCGGGGTAGGTAGCAAAGTCTTTCCTGATCCCAGCTCTGTTCATCTTGGATCATTTATAAAAAACACAGCAAGGGTTACTCCAAGCGGAGTCTCCCTTTTTTCCAAAAATTGGGCCCCACACACACCCACCCCTTCAGTGGCAGCAGTTGTGCCCCAGTTGTACAATTCACAGCTACATTTGCATCAAGCACATTCAAAAATACGCTATTCTTAACCGTCCCCAGGATGACACCGGGGTAGGTAGCAAAGTCTTTGCTGAACCATGACTTGTTCATCTTGGATTCTTTTAAAAAACACAGCAAGCAAGGGTTACTCCAAGCGGAGTCTCCCTTTTTTCCAAAAATTGGGCCACACAGACACCCACCCCTTCAGTGGCAGCAGTTGTGCCCTAGTTGCAAACAGGATGTTTTGATTTGCATCAAGCACATTCCAAATCCACAAGCATTTACTCTCCCCAGGATGACACAGGGGTAGTAAATTCCTTGTGGATCCATGACTTGTTCATTCTGATGAACGTTAGTCTGTCCACATTGTCACTGGACAGACGCGTGCGCTTATCTGTCAGCACACACCCAGCAGCACTGAAGACACGTTCAGAGACAACGCTGGCAGCTGGACACGACAAAATCTCCAAGGCGTAAGTGGAGAGCTCTGGCCATTTTTCTAGATTTGAAGCCCAAAAGGAGCAAGGCTCCATTTGCAAAGTCATGGCATCGATGTTCATTTGGAGATACTCCTGTATCATCCTCTCCAGCTGTTGACTATGTGTCAGACTTGTTGTCTCTGGTGGCCTTGCAAAAGAGGGTCTAAAAAAATTATGAAAAGATTCCATAAAATTGTTGTTACCAGCACCAGATACAGTCCTACTGGTACGGGTAGACTGTTGAAGATGACGAGACCGTCCCATGTTTGTCAAGTTACAACTGGGAGAATCACTCCCTGCACCTGCACGGTTGTTTGGTGGAAAAGCCGAGCTAAGATCGAGTAACAGCTTCTGCTGATACTCCTGCATACGTGTGTCCCTTTCTATGGCTGGAATTATGTCACAAAATTTGGACTTGTACCGGGGATCTAATAGTGTGGCAATCCAGTAGTCATCATCACTTCTAATTTTGACAATACGAGGGTCATGTTGGAGGTAGTGCAACAAGAAGGCACTCATGTGTCTTGCGCAGCCATGCGGACCAAGTCCACACTGTGTTTGTGGCATAGAGGTGCTAACCGTTCTTTCTTCCTCTGACATCTCCCCCCAACCTCTTTCAACTGAAATTTGACCACGGTCTCCCTCATCTGCTGAGTCTTCCATGTCCATGGACAGTTCGTCCTCCATTTCTTCATGTTCTCCTGCACCTTCCTCAACATCTCGCCTGCTACCATGCGCCCTTGTTGATCCCTGTCCCCCATGGTCCCATGCCTGCCACGTTGGTGATGATGAACGTCTGGACCTTGGTGATGTTGTTGTGTCTTGCGCATATGAATCCTCCTGTAGTTCATCCCCTTCCTGTTGTCCCACCCCCTGACTCCGAACAGTGTTTAGCGTGTGCTCCAGCATGTAAATGACTGGAATCGTCATGCTGATAATGGCATTCTCAGCGCTAAACATATTCGTCGCCATGTCGAAACTGTGCAGAAGGGTGCATAGATCCTTGATCTGAGACCACTCCATCAGGGTGATCTGCCCCACCTCTGCATCTCGTTGGCCCAGGCTATACATCATGACGTATTGCACCAGGGCTCGGCGGTGCTGCCACAGTCGCTGTAACATGTGGAGAGTTGAATTCCAGCGTGTCGCCACATCGCATTTCAGGTGATGAACCGGCAGGCCGAAAGACTTCTGGAGCGATGCAAGTCGCTCAGCTGCGGCGCTTGAACGGCGGAAGTGAGCAGACAGTTTTCGTGCCCTGTTCAGAAGGCCATCTGGGCCGGGATAGTGTGTTAAAAATTGCTGGACGACAAGGTTCAACACGTGAGCCATACAAGGTACGTGTGTCACCTTGCCCAGGCGAAGGGCCGCACCCAGGTTTGCAGCATTGTCGCACACGGCCTTACCAGGCTGCAGGTTGAGTGGAGACAACCATTTATTAAACTCGGATCGCAGAGCTGACCAAACTCCTCAGCTGTGTGACTCTTATTCCCAAGACATGTCAAGCTAAAGACCGCCTGATGCCGTTGCGCTCTGCTGCCAGCATAGTAATGAGGGGTGCGTGATTCCTTCTGCGCAGTGAGAACTCTGGTGGCCTGACCAGGCAGGCTTGGGGCGGAGGTGGAGGACCCAGATGAGGTGGAGGAGGCAGAAGCAGTGGCGGAACTTGGACAGACAGAGGATTGACACTCAAGTCGTGGGGACGGCAAGACTTGTGCAGCAGACCCTTCACCATCTATCACCATAGTTACCCAGTGCCGAGTCAGCGACATGTAACGTCCCTGTCCATGCTTACTGGTCCAAGTATCGGTGGTGAAATGCACCCGTTCACACACAGAGTTTCTCAAGGAAGCGGTGATGTTGTGTGCGACATGCTGGTCTAGCGCGGGCACACCTTTCTTAGAGAAGTAGTGGCGACTAGGCATCTGGTACTGGGGCACAGCAACAGACATAAGGTCTCAAAAATCCTGTGTGTCCACTAGGCGGAAAGGCAGCATTTCAGTAGCCAAGAGCTTACAGAGGGATAGAGTCAACCTCTTAGCTTTGTCATGGGTCGCAGGAAGTGGCCTTTTATTTGACCACATCTGAGGGACAGAGATCTGGCTGCTGTGTGTAGACGGTGTTGAGTAGGGTGTCCCTGGAAAAATGCAGGTTTGTCAGGAAAGTGCAGGCGGAGACATGATGTTGCCTTCATCCAACGTTGGTGCTATCGATGTCTGAGAGAGCTGTACACACTCACTTGTTTCCCCTTCCAAACCAACTGACGACCTACCAAGCAAACTGCTTGTTGCGGTTACAGTGGTGGAAGTTGTGCGTGGAAAAACAGGTGTGACAGCTGTCCCCACAGTCCTAGAAGATGAAGAGCGTGCGGAGGCACTGGAAGGGGCAGGCGGTGGACGGTTCGCTCCGCTAGGCAGCATTGCAGCACGCTGAGCTTCCCACCGGGACATATGATATTTATTCATGTGACGATTCATGGAAGACGTTGTCAAACTGCTGAGGTTTTGACCTCTACTAATAGAACCATGACAAATTTTACAGATCACATAATTTGGGCGATCTTTTGCTATGTCAAAAAAGGACCAGGCTAGGCAAGGCTTAGAGGGCATGCGACCTGTTGATCCACCCCGACTAGTGCTCAGAGGTAGAGTGGTGGCTGAGGATGCAGTTGTGGACATGCTACCAGTACTCCGACTCTGTCTAGGAAGACGTAAGGTAACTTCGTCATCAGTTGCATCCTCCTCCACCACCTCTGTTGACCTCCTCGAGTGCCTGACTGTGGGTTGACAGTAGGTGGGATCTAGAACTTCATCATCAATTGTTGTGTTTGCACTCCCCTCCCCCTCAGACCGAGCCTCTTCTTGCCCTGACCGAATATTTAAGTTGTCATCCCAATCGGGTATCTGCATCTCATCTTCATCAGTATGTTCCTCATTGTCTATAACCACAGGTGTTACAGTTTGTGACAAAGGGTCAACATTATGCTCAGAAACTTGGTCCTCACGGCCTGAATCAGAGTCACAAAGGTTCTGGGCATCACTGCAGACCATTTCCTGGTCTGTACTCACTGTAGCTTGGGAGCAGACCTCTGATTCCCAGGCTATAGTGTGACTGAACAGCTCTGCAGACTCAGCCATCTCAGTTCCACCATACTGTACAGGGCTGATGGAGACTTCAGAGCTGGGAGAAAGCAAGTTTGATTGGGATGACAACTCAGAGGACTGCTGTTTTTTGGATGCGGTACTTGAAGTGGCTGAGAGGGCACTTGTTGGACCACTTGAGATCCATTCAAGCATTTTCCTTTTTTGGCCATCATCTACCTTTGTTCCTGTTGTTCGTGTCCGTAAAAAAGGGAGCACATCGGATTGTCCACGGTAAGTAGTAGACATCTTACTTTTGCTGGTAGATGGTCTATCTTCAGCAGATGATAATGGAGCTTTGCCACCTTCCCCACGGACAAACCCTTTTTTTCCTTTTCCACCACACCTCTTCCCCTTTCCACCAGTATCTGTCATTTTGCCACTCATGTTGATTGCGACAACTACGGCCCTTAAACTGGCAGCATAAATTGCTAGTATAATGGCTTAGTAACTATCAGTTTGAGTGTGCAATGCAGGCAGAGGTGCTGCAAATATCTGTGCACTACTGGGACTATACAGATGTCCAATAGCCACGTTTAGGATGCCACTAGGTACACTCAGTGTTTGCTAGTATAATGGCTTAGTTATAATGAGTTGGAGTGTGCAATGCAGGCAGACGTGCTGCAAATATCTTTGCACTAGTGGGACTAGACAAAAGTCCAACAGCCACGTTTAGGATGCCACTAGGTACACTGAGTGTTTGCTAGTATAATGGCTTAGTTATAATGAGTTGGAGTGTGCAGAGGACAGGAGGGTACAGTGCCAGGATTGTGGGGCTCTGGGTAGAGGAATGGAAGCCTGCCTTTCTATTCCCTCCTAATGGGGAAATGCAGCGAGGAAATCCCTGACCTTAGCTACACAGACGCTGTCTCTGTTTTCAGGACCTGTCACCTATGGCTCTGACCCTGCCGGTTTGAGCCCTTAAAAGGACTGATAGAAAGTGCTATCCCTAAGCTGTCCAGCGCTGTGTATGGAGCGCATACAGCAGTATCGGCGATAGGACAAAGGACGGAGCTGCGCCAGTGATGTCTGACACCAAAGACGCAGAAGAGATAATGGCGTCCGGACGGGCAGATACTCGTTTTTATAATGCAGTGACATGTGACATGGACATCCTATCACACATGCCGTTGCTTCTCTGGCTAAAAGTCCACTTAGCTGTGTGTGTGTCTGGGATTGGCTGACATGCTGGCCCTCCCCACTACACGCGCGCGTTTAGGGAAGGAAGACAAGGAAAAAAAAAAAAAATGGCAATCGCCATTATACAAACAGCAGTGATCTGAAGGCGCTGTTCACGCACACTATACACTGAAATGTCATAATAGTGTGAGTCACAGAGTGACTTACACTATTACAGCGGAAAGCCAGCTAGGAATTAGCTGTTTTTTTGCTGCTAGAACCGTTCTCGAACGTATCTAGAACTATCGAGCTTTTGCAAAAAGCTCGAGTTCTAGTTCGATCTAGAACAGGCCCCAAAATCACTCGAGCCTAGAACTGGAGAACCTCGAACCGTGAACTGCATTCAACTCTACTCTTGACACACTGATAGCAACACCGCAGAAGAAATGTACCATAGGCTTCCAGAATTCGTTGTTTCAGATTCTGCACATTTTGTATCTTCTCAGCATAGATGATTGGCTTCAGATGACCGCAAAGATAAAGGTCTAAGGGGGTCAGATCGGGAGACCTTGGTGGCCATTCAACTAGTCCACGATGACCAATCCACTTTCCAGGAAACTGTTCATGTAGGAATGCTCGAAACTGACACCCATAATATGATAATTCACTAGAGATGAGCGAGTACCGTAATATTCGTATTCGCTATACTTGTAACAAATACTATGTAATACTCGTGTATTCATTCCGATTAGCGAGTACAATGCAAGTCAATGGGAAATGCGGGTAATGAGACCTGGACCCAATAGAGAGGTCTGAAATGGATGGGAAAGTGATGAAAGTGAATGGGGAGAGCCTGGAGGATATGCCTGCATGCATTTCTGACTCACATATGGCTTCTGGGAATGAGGATGTCACAGTATTACGCCACTGATTCTCTCTCCAAGCATTTCCTACTCACCGATTACAGTGCGACGCAGCTGTCACACTGCTCTAATGCCTCTCATTCTTCTTTCTCATCCGCTCATTAGCCTCATCACATATTCACTGTTTCTACCTGTGATTGGTTGCAGTCAGACACGCCCCAAGCTGAGTGACAGCTGTCTGACTGCAAACAATCACAGCTGACTGTGGGCGGGTCTATAATGTACAGTAAAATAAATAAATAAATAAATAAATAAGTTAAAAATCCAACGTGCGGTTTCCCTAATTTTGATACCCTGTCAAGATTAAGCCAAATAGCTGAGGGCTGGTATTCTCAGGCTGGGGAGACCCGCATTTTTGGGAGCCCACAAGCCTAAAATTATCAGCCAGCAGCCACTCAGAATTGCCGCATCCATTAGATTCGACAATCCCGGAACTTTATTTTGCTCATCCCAAATTCCCTGGTGCGGTGGCAATTGGGGTAGTAAGGAGTTAATGGCAGCCCATAGCTGCCACTAAGTCCTAGATTAATCATGGTAGGCATTTATGAGACACCTCACATCATTAATCTGTAAGTGAAAGTAAATAAGCACAGACACCGAAAAATCCTTTTTTTCTAATAAAATACAAAAAAGCACCCTCTTTCACCACTTTATTAACCCCCCATACAGCCCTCCAGGTCCGACGTAATCCACACGAGGTTCCACGATGGTCGTGGCTCTGCTACATCCAAGCCTGGAGAGACCGCAAACATGTCCGATCTCTTCAGGCTCCGGGACACACAAGAAGGACCCGGCTGGCAGCAGTGACATCACTCAGTTCATCAGCGGTCATACCCGGGTTCCCACGGTATGACCTCTGGTGACCTGAAGCACTCTTGCCTAAAGTGCGGGACCGTGTCCTGAACCCTGCCAGTACTTTGATAGTGACAGTGCCGGCATGGAGGTGCGCGCTGCTGTGTATGTTGGTTATACAGTTTATGTTGTGTATATAGTGAATGTTGTATATATTGTGTGTATAGCATATATGTGTATGTTGTATATATATATTGTATGTTGTGTGTATAGCAGATATGTGTATGTTGTATATACGTCGTATGTTGTGTGTACAGTGTATATATTTATGTTGGGTTTATAGTTTATGATGTGTGTACAGTGTATAATGTACCTGTGCATGTTGTGTATTTAGCGCATGTGTGACGAGATCTAGTTATGTCATTGATGGTTTTCTTAGTGCCTCATCCTTGACATGTCCTTATCCGACTCACAGTAGCACCTGGCATTTCTCTTGGTGAAGTCTCCTCTACAATATAAGTGGTTAAAGATCTAGAAATCATTAGGAAGAAACAGGAAACATTAAAAAAGAAAGAACACACATTACCGAGGTTTTCACTAATGAGCAAGCTCTGAATTCCTGAAAGTAAGGACATCAGGCTTCGAATCTGAAGCCGCTAATTACCATAGACACAATAACATGAAAAATTAAACTAGAAGAAACTTTTTATCATTTTAAAAAACAGAAAAAAAGATAAATAAATATATAACCCTGTGAGGATGAGTATGTGCTCCCTCCATGTCCCCCTGCAGGAGCGTTCCTCCCAACTTATATCCATACACATTGTTATGGAGATGGATTCTCTGCAGCTATAAGTAGAGACGAGCGAACCCGAGGTTCGGTGATCGGTGTTCTTACCAAACACAGACTGTATTAAAAAAAACAGAGTTGGGGTTCGAAGTTCAGAGGATTTACGTATGCAGATCTCTTGTGTGAGCATTGCTGTGCACCTCAGTGCGAGCCGCTTGCTCATAACAGCAGCATGATCGGATGTAGGGTGCACCAAAACAAAAAAAATGGAAAAACCACATCCACCTACTCCCACGAGAGTTCTGTTTTTGGCTAGTTGCATGTGGGCACAGACCCCAACTGCCCAATTAGTGACTTCCATTGGGGTTCAGGCCAAGTCCTCGTCTCAAACCAAACTTTACCTAAAGTCTGGCTGAACCAGCCAAACCGAACTTCAATGGGTTCACTCATCTCAAGTTACGAGGGGCTGGTGACAAGTCTTTGGCTTTATCCAGAAAGAAACGATATAGGATGATAAATCTTTCCATTTCTTCCACATACTCTCCACTGATGACAACAACACACTTCTTACATCAGTACTCCAAGTTCTGTAAGCCTAGCAAAAAGAAGGATTTCGATTGGGCCTGAAACCAGGCATCTGTAGCAGCCATGACATCAGAAATGGTGTGAAATTTGGTACCCTTGAGGTATTTCTTCAGGTATGGAAACAGATGATAGCCAGAGGGAGCTAGATCTGGTGAATAATGTGGGTAATCAACCAGCTGGAAGCCCAGCTCTGCCAGTTTTGCCATGGTCGTTTGTGCAGTGTCAGCGGAGGCATTGTCTTGCAGGAACAAAATTCCTTTGGACAGCTTGCTGCGCCTTTTGGCCTTCAGAGCTGTCTTCATTTGATCCCAAAATTCACTCTACTACCTTGCAATGATGGTGGAACCCTTTTGAAGGTAGTCCACTAGCAGCACACCCTCCTTATCCCAGAACACAGACGCCATCACCTTAGTGGCTGATTTTTGCACCCTGAACTTCTTTGGACGAGAAGAACCACTGTGTCTCCACTCTTTTGACTGCTCCTTGTTTTCAGGGTCATACAAATAAATCCAGGTCTCATCCATAGTGACCAGTCAATCCAGGCAGTTTTCACTCGCTGCTTCTCTGATCTGTTGTCAGACATTTGGGGATTCACTTTGCAGATCGCTTCCTCATGTCCAAATGTTCATGGATAATGACTAGTGATGAGCGAGTATGCTTGTTACTACTCGGTACTCGCACGAGTATCACTGTACTCGGGCTACTCGGCGGGTACCGAGTAATTTTGCAATACTCGTGCTTTACTCGTGGTCTTCATCCCTGCATGTTGGCGCTCTTTTGAGAGCCAGCCCTCATGCAGGGATTGGCTGGCAGACCACTGCAATGCCACAGCCCTGTTAGTTGTGGAATTGCAGTGATTGGCCGGCCTGCACAGCGTGACCGAGCCTTTATACCGGCCGGCGCGCTGTGCTCTGTACACAGCCATCTCATATTCCCTGCTTTCCACGCCCACAGGCGCCTATGATTGGTTGCAGTGAGACACGCCCCCACGCTGAGTGACAGGTGTCACACTGCACCCAATCACAGCAGCCGGTGGGCGGGTCTATACTGTGCAGTAAAATAAATAAATAAATAATTAAAAAAAACGGCGTGCGGTCCCCCCAATTTTAATACCAGCCAGATAAAGCCATACAGCTGAAGGCTGGTATTCTCAGGATGGGGAGCTCCACGTTATGGGGAGCCCCCCACCCTAACAATATCAGTCAGCAGCCTCCCAGAATTGCCGCATACATTATATGCGACAGTTCTGGGGCTGTACCCGGCTCTTCCCGATTTACCCTAGTGCGTTGGCAAATCGGGGTAATAAGGAGTTAATGGCAGCCCATAGCTGCCACTAAATCCTAGATTAATCATGTCAGGCGTCTCCCCGAGATTCCTTCCATGATTAATCTGTAAATTACAGTTAAAAAACACACACACCCGAAAAATCCTTTATTAGAAATAAAAAACACTAACAAAGTCCCTCATTACCAATTTATTAACCCCGACAAACCCTCCATGTCCGGCGTACTCCACGGACTCCGGCGTCGCGTCCAGCTCTGCTGCATGGAAGTGACAGGAGCTGCAGAAGACACCGCCGCTCCGGTCACCTCCACGCAGCTAATGAAGGGAATAGCGCGATCAGCTGCTGTCAGTCAGGTAACTCCCGGCCACCGCTGGATCCAGCGGTGGCCGCGATTAACCTCAGTGACAGCAGCTGATCGCTATACTCACCTCAGTTGGTGCATGGAGCTGACTGGAGCGGCGGTGAGTAGCGCGATCAGCTGAGCTGTCACGGAGGTTACCCGCGGCCACCGCTGCATCCACCGCTGGATCCAGGTAACCTCAGTGACAGCTCAGCTGATCGCTATACTCATCTCATTAGCTGCGTGGAGGTGACCGGAGTGGCGGTGTATTCTGCAGCTCCTGTCACTTCCATGCAGCAGAGCTGGACGCGACGCCGGAGGACTGTGGAGTACGCCGGACATGGAGGGTTTATCGGGGTTAATAAATTGGTAATGAGGGACTTTGTTAGTGTTTTTTATTTCTAATAAAGGATTTTTCGGGTGTGTGTTTTTTAACTGTAATTTACAGATTAATCATGGAAGGAATCTCGGGGAGACACCTGACATGATTAATCTAGGATTTAGTGGCAGCTATGGGCTGCCATTAACTCCTTATTACCCCGATTTGCCAACGCACCAGGGTAAATCGGGAAGAGCCGGGTACAGCCCCAGAACTGTTGCATCTAATGTATGCGGCAATTCTGGGCGGCTGCTGACTGATATTGTTAGGGTGGGGGGCTCCCCATAACGTGGAGCTCCCCATCCTGAGAATACCAGCCTTCAGCCGTATGGCTTTATCTGGCTGGTATTAAAATTAAGGGGACCGCACGCCGTTTTTTTTAATTATTTAATTATTTATTTCACTGCACAGTATACACACACCGGCTGCTGTGATTGGGTGCAGTGAGACAGCTGTCACTCAGTGTGGGAGCGTGTCTCACTGCAACCAATCATAGGCGCCGAAAAGCAGGAAAGCAGGGAATAGGAGATTGATTAATGAGCGGCCGGCTTTTTCAAAAGAGGAAAAGCCACCGGAGTTTGAACAGCTGTGCAGCGCCGCGGCAGTGATCGGGGAACGGTAAGTAAGAGAGAGGGGGGGGAACTGACCGACAGACTGTGAGAGGGGGACAGACAAGACAGAGAGAGACAGACCGACGGACTGAGGGAGATAGAATAAAAAAAAAAAAATGACCGACATCGCTAGTAAAAAGCACAAAACATGCGTTTTGGACATCGGAGTGCCACACAAGGTTTTCATGTAAAATCTTTCATGTATTAATCTCAAAAAGTAACATACACCAGCTCTATCTCACTATTGGGTATGTGCCCTTAACATTTCCGCCATGAAAAATCATTTTGGTGTCATTTTGGAAGGTTTTCTGGTGAGTCCGTAAAAATGGCGTAAAACTTGGACAAAATTGTTCACAGCTGTGACTTTTGAGTGATAAATGCTTCAAGGGGTCTTCCCCATGCTGATGCCATGTCATTTGAGCACTCTTCTGAGACTTTTGTGACATTTTTAGGGTTTCTACATGCTGCCGGGGGGTCATTTCACAAAAATACTCGGGTCTCCCATAGGATAACATTGGGCTCGTTGCTCGGGCCGAGTACACGAGTATCTTGGGAGGCTCGGCCCGAGCTTCGAGCACCCGAGCTTTTTAGTACTCGCTCATCACTAATAATGACACAAACACGTTCACGGGAAATTCTCATGATGTCTGCTATTGTTTTAGCTGAAACTCGTAGATTCTCCAGTATGAGGTTGTGCACAGCATCAACAATCTCCGGAACAACAACCAGTCTCGGTCATCCAGGACGTTTCTCATCATTGGTGCAGAAGTGGCCCGTTTTAAATTTGGTAACCTAGTTCTTAACTGTGGAATATGAAGGGCATTGATCCCCCAATTCACCATGAATGTCCTTTGCGGACTTTCCTGGCAGAAACAAGAATGTTATCCCTCCTCTTCTCTCAGTTGCTGTGAATATTGCATTAAACTCTGACATTTTGTTTTCCCGCGTGCGTAGAACTGTGTTGCCATAAGCAACAAACACAAAATTTTGAAAAAAATATATTAGAAACATAAGGCTGTCATGTGATGTAACATTCGTTACCATAGAAACAAAAAAGATTACAAAGCCAAAGACTTTATCAGCAGCCCCCACTTTATTTTCTACAAGATTTTGAATGTGTCTGTGTGAATTTTTGTCCTTTCATTCAAAAGAACATTTAGGAGTTTTGACTCTGATGTTGGGTAGGTGGGGCTCACACTCTCCTTCCTAGTTTATTTCAATGTTCCTGGATAGGGCAGGGGTCCATTTCTGTGGGTCTGTAGGCTCATGTTCTTAACCAAAGTCACCCCTCCATGTCCATGTGGACCTTGTACACTGGGCACAAACATTGAGAATAGAAAGAGTCTTCGTAAGCTGCTCCCAAAAATCTGTGTTTAAGGATTAAAGAGGTTTTCCACTACTATTATGATCCCCTTTCTTTTATCCTAACTCTTCCTAACTAACACTTCCCTAATATACTTTAATATACTTCTGCTATCTACTTTGCTCCTGTAAGCTTTTCACTAAGAGGCTTGTAAATACTTTATTGTTATTGGAGCTTTGATCCTTTCGACTGTAGACCGGAATCGGACCAACTGAGCAGGGGGCTTCACTGGTGGAAGTGAGACTGCCTCCCTATGAGTGACAGCAGTCTGGGCACACTCTCCTCTCAGCCTCTACCAGTTATTTTGTCCTGCTCAGTTGCTCCAATTGTAGTCTACAGCCACAAGGATCCAATCTACAACAACAATAAAGATATTTACTAGCCTCTTAGAGATAAGCTTACAGGAGCATAGTAGGTAGCAGAAGAATATTAGGAAAGTGTTAGTTAGGAAGAGTTAGGATAAAGGAAAGGGAATCACAGTAGAAGTGGAAAACCTCTTTAAGATTTCCCCTCCCTGGGACTAAGGGGCTGAGGCCGACTCCATATAACAGCCCATAGCATTATCCCTCCCCCACCAAACTGTACAGCAGCCACAATGCAGTCAGGCGGATAATATTCCTTCCCTTTCATTCACCAAACTCAGCCTCGTCCATCAGATGTAGATAAAGAAGTGCGATCTGATTTATTTGAAAAATATCAACATGTAATTTAATGATTAGATATTTTAAAATTCAACACAAGTTGCACATTGAATGATACATATAGATGAACATTATATACTGTCCTGGCATACAGTATGTACAGGACTGCACAGGTTGTCAGAATACATTGGCACAGGATGATGGTGGAAGGGTTAATGATGCGCTGCCGTCAATGAGAGTTAACGCCAAGAAAATTTTATGGCGACTGTCACAACCCGTCAAGGAAGACTTACTCAGCACTTTCACTTCTTTCTCCCACTTGGATAAGACCCTATTTGCAATAATTTGTCTTCCAACCTATTTTACAGAATCCATTCACGGGAGAAGTGCTGAGGTTTGACAGAGCTATTCAAAGGCCCTAGTTCCGGTACTCCCCATTATTGTCTGGAGACATCTGACATATTAATGTCATGCTAGGTTTGAGGAAGTACCAAGCGAGTGACACATGGAAAAGGAAAGGAAACCCTTTGTCTATGGAAGGGGAAGATGGTCATCCCACTGTTGGTCCTTGGGGTCTCTCACCACCCTAGATAGGTTCCTCACCTATGCGCCAAGTCGGATACCTTACCCTAGGTATCTCTAGTGTTGGGCCCTGCTTCCCTCATCACCCTAGATAGGTACCACACCTATACGCCGAGCCGGATACCTGACCCTAGGTATCCTTAGTGCTAGGCCCTAAATAGGCAACAGATAGGATAAGCTCTTCATGAACCTCACTACATACTAAAGAGGACTCAAGGAGGACACACAAGGGGAAAATGCATTAACTACTTATCCACAGATGACACCGGAAGACGCTCAGCAAAGTTTTCAGCAACAAAACCACAGAGGAGTACATGCAACCTGCTTGCACTCAGGTCTTGAATGAACTGAAGAATATAACCAGCATCAGTTTCAGGAAGGAAGAGGTATTTAAACACCAAGAGAATGCCGATGATCAGCAGCTGGGTGGAAGGTGCTGCTGCTGGGTCCAAAAGGGGAGAGATGAATCCAACAAGAAAGCTACCTATACCAATGAATACTGACAGCAGGAACAATGGAAAGTCAGGAAGCATTTTGCTCAGCCAAACGCTGTGACCTTCTATTGCCAGAAACCACATGACTGTCTGTCACTCATGACACACCCATGATAATTATGCAGCCAAACACTATGACCTTCTATTGCCAGAAACAAAATGACCGTCTGTGACTCATGACACACCCATGACAATTATGCAGCCAAACAATGTGACCTTCTATTGCCAGAAACCACATGACCGTCTGTCACTCATGACACATCTGTGACAATTATGTTGACAAAATATCCTGTCATACCGTATGTACAGGACTACACAAGTTATCAGTTGTCAGTCAGCATGCAATGACAAAAAAAATGGTCAGGTCAGGAAGGTGAAAACCAGGCTCGGGGGTGAAGGGGCTCATTTCCATAAAAAAAAAATCCCTAAATATTGCTGCAAAATTTTGAAACCTTCTAACAGCCTAGAAAATCCAAAAAATATTTGAAAAATGGTGTTGATGCAAGACAGACGTATTAGAAATGTTATGACCTTAGTCTGATATGACTATCTCGAATATTAAGTAAAAAAAATGCAAATTTTTTTTAACATTTTGGAAAAATATTTGATATTTTTTTATAAAAAAAAGCAAAAAATACATTGACCAAAATTTACTACTAACAAAGTAAAATGTGTAAAGGAAAAATAATCGTAAAATCACTGGAATTTGTTAAAACATAAAGGAACATGCAAGATTTTAAAGAATACTCACCATATTGCATTTGTTGCCAGGCAGAGTTTGTGTGTAGTCTCATAAATCTGTTTTAAGATAAAAAAAATACAATTTAGCAACAAGAAAAAGGTATATTAATAATATAAAGTGCATACACATTATATCAAGCTGTACCTGTAGTATATTTGTAATATGCACACATCACTTGTTGGCAGTAGCAACATTCAGATGTAAACTGTAAATATACAAGCAGGATAAATTCATGTTAACATAGTAGAGACAACAGACATCACAAGAACAACTTTGCTTTGACAATTCAAACCTCTTGTCACTCTATATTTGTCTTTGGTAAATAGTTTAATTGGTAAGCTGTACCTGTAGTATATTTGTAATATGCACACATCACTTGTTGACAGTAGCAACATTAACGATGTTAACTGTAACTATACAAACAGGATAAATTTATGTTAACATAGTAGGGACAACAAACATCACAAGAACAACTTTGCTTTGACAGTTCAAACCTCTTGTCACTATATATTTGTCTTTGGTAAATAGTTTAATTGGTAAGCTGTACCTGTAGTATATTTGCAATATGCACACATCACTTGTTGACAGTAGCAACATTCCGATGTAAACTGTAAATATACAAGCAAGATATATTCATGTTAACATAGTAGGGACAACAAACATCACAAGGACCACTTTGCTTTGACAATTCAAACCTCTTGTCACTCTATTTTTGTCTTTGGTAAATAGTTTAATTGGTAAGCTGTACCTGTAGTATATTTGCAATATGCACACATCACTTGTTGACAGTAGCAACATTCCGATGTAAACTGTAAATATACAAGCAAGATATATTCATGTTAACATAGTAGGGACAACAAACATCACAAGGAGAACTTTGCTTTGACAGTTCAAACCTCTTGTCGCTATATATTTGTCTTCGGTAAATACTTTAATTGGTAGAGTTTAACGCTAAAAATCTCTACCAATTAAAGTATTTACCAAAGGTTTGAATTGTCAAAGCAAAGTTGTCCTTGTGATGTTTGTTATCCCTACAATGTAGTAAACAGAGGGCGCTTGCTCCTGCGGTCAGACCATCACCCAAACAGTAATTTGTTGCCATTCAGTAATTGTGTGTAGTCTCATCAATTTGTTTAAGATCAATAAAATACAATTTAGCACTAAGAAAATTGTATAATAATTATATATAGTGCATGCATGTAACATCAAGCTGTACCTGTGGTATATTTGCAATATGCACACATCACTTGTTGACAGCAGCAGCATTCCGATGTTAACTGTGAATATACAAACAGGATAAATTCATGTTAACATAGTAGGAACAACAAATATCACAAGGACTACTTTTCTTTGACAATTCAAACCTCTTGTCATTATATATTTGTCTTTGGTAAATACTTTAATTGGTAGAGTTTAACCCTAAAGTCCTCTACCAATTAAAGTATTTACCGAAGACAAATATATAGTGACAAGTGGTTTGAACTGTCAAAGCAAAGTTGTCCTTATGATGTTTGTTGTCCCTACAATGTTAACATGAATTTATCCTGCTTGTATATTTACAGTTTACATCAGAATATTGCTACTGTCAACAAGTGATGAGTGCATATTGCAAATATACTACAAGTACAGCTTACCAATTAAATTATTTACCAAAGACAAAAATATAGTGACAAGAGGTTTGAATTATCAAAGCAAAGTAGTCCTTGTGATGTTTGTTGTCCGTATAATGTGGTAAACAGAAGGCGCTTGCTCCTGCTGTCAGACCATCACCCACACAGTCATATATTTGAACTTTTCAATCTTTTTTTTAATTATTGCCACTTTTAGGAAACAAAAAAAAAGAAAACATTAAAAACCCTGTGAACAGGGCGTCAATCCTTGCGGAAATCCCCTCACATGTCTGCTAACAATTCTTCTTTATTTTACAGGTCTACGCGTTTCAGACCTTCATTGTTGATTTTTCCTTTGTCCTGATGAAGGAGGCTTTGACCTCTGAAATGCGTAGTCCTGTAAAATAAAGGATTGATTAAATTAACAGTCTACTACTTTGGCAGCAGCACGGCATCAACCCCATTCTCCTCTTGAGCATTGAAATTTTCCCATGAGAGCCGACAGAGCGCCGACACTCATAGGGAAGCAGCATTTCTGCTGATCAGAGCTCTGATGCTCTGATCACCAGAAATGAAAAAGCAATCAGACAGAGCAGGGATAAATTCCCCTGGGGGACTAGTAAAATACATAAAAAAATGTAATTTTTTTTTTTTTTAAAAATATGAAAAAATAAAAAAAAAAAAAAGTTCAAGTCTATTGCACTATTGAAAATAAAACAGTTAAAAAAATAAAAAATATACACATATTTAGTATCACCGAGTTCAGAAATGCCCATTCTATTAAGATATAAAATCAATTAATCTTATTGGTACGCGGCGTGGCTTGAAAAAAATTACAAATGCCAAAATTTTGTTTTTTTGTCACTGCAATTTATTTTTTTAAATGTAATAACCGGTGATCAAATGGCACCAGATGTTATATAATGGGGGCAATGGTACCAGATGTTAGATCCTGGAGACAATGGAGTCAGATGTTATATCCTGGGGACAATGGTACTAGATGTTATATCCTGGGGACAATGGTACTAGATGTTATATCCTGGGGACAATGGAGTCAGATGTTATATCCTGGGGAAAATGGGGTCTGATGTTAAATACTGGGGGCAATGGTACCAGATGTTATATACTGGGGCCAATGGGGCCAGATGTTATATACTAGGGCCAATTGGGCTGATGTTATATACTGGTGACAATGGGGCCAGAAATTATATACTGGGAACAATGGTACCAGATAATATATACTGGGGCCAATGGGGCCAGATGTTATATATTAGGGCCAAATGGGGCCAGATGTTATATACTAGGGCCAAATGGGGCCAGATGTTATATACTAGGGCCAATGGGGTCGGATGTTATACACTGGGGCCAATAGGGCCAGAAGGTTATATACTGGGGACAATGGGGCCAGATGTTATATACTAGGGCCAATGGGGCTGATGTTATACACTGGGGCCAATAGGGCCGAAAGGTGATATACTGGGGCCAATGGAACCAGATGTTATATACTAGGGCCAATGGGGCCAGATGTTATATACTAGGGCCAATTTAGCCAGATATTATATACTGGGAACAATGGTACCAGATAATATATACTGGGGCCAATGGGGCCAGATGTTATATACTAGGGCCAAATGGGGCCAGATGTTATATACTAGGGCCAAATGGGGCCAGATGTTATATACTAGGGCCAAATGGGGCCAGATGTTATATACTAGGGCCAATGGGGTCGGATGTTATACACTGGGGCCAATAGGGCCAGAAGGTTATATACTGGGGACAATGGGGCCAGATGTTCTATACTGGGGACAATGGGGCCAGATGTTATATACTGGGGACAATGGGGCTAGATGTTCTGTACTGGGGACAATGGGGTCAGATGTTATACACTGGGGACAATTGGGCCAGATATTATATACTGAGGACAATGGTGTCAGATGTTATATATTGAGGACAATGGCGTCAGATGTTATATACTGGGGACAATGGTACCATATGTTATATACTGGGGCCAATAGAGCTGGAAGGTTATATACTGGGGCAATAGGGCAAGAGCTCGGCTTTTCTCCTTTCCTCTACGGACAGCAATGATCATAACTCTCCAATGTAAACATTCACTTTCATTGACTGATTGCTTTAATTTTTTATACAGGTAAAAGGAAAACGTCTTTCTTTATGAGATTCTGCGGTGACTGCTCGCAACAAAAGACGGGATTTATTCGGTTCGACAAAGGCGTCCTGAAGATCAACGCAACCTGCTGCAATACGAGCAACTGCAATCCTCCTGCCCCTACCAGTAAGTGTAAAGTTACATGATTTATGTGAAAAAAAAATCTATAGAATGATTCCATTTCAAGATGTTACTCCACAGCGCCACCTAGCTGTGCAAAAATTGTGCATTATTTTGGACCACCAGAGACACTTCTATCTTGATAGTGATAAAGTGAAAAAATTATTAAGTTTTACTGTAGGTTGTAAAGCAAATGTTTTCTCAGGAGGATGAACTCTACTGACATCTAGTGGTCAATATTAGAATTGCTAATTTTTCTTTGATATCTTAAAGGGAACTTGTCACCAGATTTGAGCCTTATAAACTAAAGCTAGCACCTTAAGCATCACCTTTTTTGCATTTCATAAAGGTACATGTTCATAAAGGTACCCCCTGAACCCCCCTGTAACCACCAAAAATACCTTTATAAAATCTCCGCCCCGATCCAGTGAGCATCCTAATCTATGCCTCCTGTCCCTCCTTTCGGCCTCCTCCGGTGCTGATTGATGTGGATGACACCTCGGATGCCATCCACGTAGGCAGGCAAAATCTCCATATTCCCGTCTCGCGCAAGTGTTCTTCGCTTTGCCCTGTTACGGGCAAAGCCGAAAACATAGGTGAACCTGCGCGAACCGGCAAGTTCTCTGCACAGGCGCGAGATTGTGCCCAGCAATATGGATGACGTACCCACTTCATCCACATCGGCGGGCAAAATCCCGCGCCTGCGCAGAGAACTTGCCGATTCGCACAGGTGCACCTATACAACAGGGCAGAGCGAAGTGCGCCTGCGCGATCCAGGAATGTGGAGATTATGCCCGCCTATGTGGATGATGTCCAAGACATCATCCAGGCCAATCAGCACATGAGGAGGGCAAAAGAAGGGACAGGATGCACAGAGTAGGACGCCCATCGGACCGGACCGGACAATTTACATACCGGGCAGGAGGTTTTATAAAGATATTTTTGGGGGCTACAGGGGGTCATAGAGTAATGCACACCTTCATGGAATGCAGAACAGGCGCTGCTTAGGGTGCTAGATTTAGTTTAGAAGGCCCAAATCTAATGACAAGTTCTCTTTAAGATGAAAAGGTGATGATGAAAAGTAACCGATCTTTTTATGATTTTCTTTTCCTTCACTACAAGTTCCACAAGATAAATCAACCTCAAAATCTGAAAACGTCAAGGCCAGTGGGATTACCTGTAATTCGTGCTACACTGCCAATGCTACAAAATGTGACTGTAACGTCTATATGGACTGCATCGAAGGGGAGACACAATGTATTTCACGGTATATATCTGCTACAGGTCAGTTCTTCAGAAATATCCATAAGTAGATACAAACATATTGGGCAAAATTTGAATTATATTGTTTGCATGTTATTTTACCTGGGTAATTTGATTTGCGGAGATGTTATTCTCCACAAATTGGTTGTCTCTTCAGGCCTTCCTCTTACCTCTCTGTCCCCCTCTGCTCCTCTCCTTCACCCATCTATTCCTTGATGTATCTTCTGATACCCCATGGCTCATCCTGAAATCTTTGGTCTTCTTGCACTGTACAATACTTCTAAGTGGAAGACTTCTTTCCTTGCGGAGACTGACAAACCAATCTGGCTGCCAGTGAGGAGACTTATAGCTTCAATGCTCCTCTGGGAAATATTAAAATTGTCTCTTTTTCCCCTTAGATCCCACTATAGCTTCTCATACAGACAGATCAGATCTCATACTTTGTACTGACGAGGGGCAATCACCCTGACACACCGTGTCTTCAAATTGAGGTTCTGATCTGGCATAAACCCTAAGGCGGGCTTTGCACACTACGATATCACAGGTGCGATATCGGTGGGGTCAAATCGAAAGTGAAGCACATCCGGCGTCACTGTCGACATCTTAGTGTGTAAAGCCTTTTACATACGATTAACGAGTGCAAAAGCGTCGTTATTGTATGATCGGTGTAGGGTTTGACATTTTCATAATGCCGCTGCTGCGATGGTACGATGTTGTTCCTCGTTCCTGCAGCAGCACACATCGCTGTGTGAGAAGCCATTGGAGCGAGGAACATCTCCTTACCTGCGTCCCGGCTGCTATGCGGAAGGAAGGAGGTGGGCGGGATGTTTACATCCCGCTCATCTCCGCCCCTCCACTTCTATTGGCTGCCTGCCGTGTGACGTCGCAATGACGCCGCACGACCCGGCCCCTTAGTAAGGAGGCGGTTCGCTGGCCAGAGCGACGTCGCAGGGCAGGTAAGTGAGTGTAAAGCTGCCGTATCAATAATGTTCGCTACGGCAGTAATCACAAGATATTGTACCTGCAACGGGGGCGGGGACTATCGCTGCAGTGCACATTGTTACCGATATCGCAACGTGCAAAGCCCGCCTAAGTCATATGAAAAGGCTCGTTAAAGAGTCACTATTGACTTTTTGGATTACTACTTCCAGTAGGTGGCACTACAGTTTGTCTACCTCCTCCTTGAAGAGGCACTATGAATACTTCCAAGTGTCATGGTTCACGGGAGGGTTCTGAACAGTCATGCTGGAGGTCAACTTTGTCATGACTTCACGACGTACAACATGGCCTTTACGCACCTGGACACACCGTGTCTGCAAATTGAGGTTCTGATCTGGCATAAACCCTAAGGGTGGCTTTGCACGTTGCAACATCGCACGTGCGATGTCGGTGGGGTCAAATCGAAAGTGACGCACATCCGGCGTCACTTTCGACATCGTTGTGTGTAAATTCTAGATGATACGATGAACGAGCGCAAAAGCGTCGTTATCGTATCATCGTTGCAGGCTCCGACTTTTCCATAATTATGCTGCCATGACAGGTACGATGCTGTTCCTCGTTCCTGCGGCAGCACACATCGCTGTGTGTGAAGCCGCGGGAGCGAGGAACATCTCCTACCTGCCTCCTGCGGCTCACGCCGGCTATGCGGAAGGAAGGAGGTGGGCGGGATGTTTACATCCTGTTCATCTCCACCCCTCCGCCGCTATTGGCCGTCTGCCGTGTGATGTCGCTATGACGCCACACGACCCGCCCCCTTAGGAAGGAGGCGGGTCGCCGGCCAGAGCGACGGTCGCAGGGCAGGTGAGTGCATGTGAAGCTGGTGTAGCGATAATTTTCGCTACGCCAGCTATCACAAGATATTGTACCTGCGACGGGGGCGGGGACTATCGCGTGCGACATCGCAGCATCGGCTTGCGATGTCGCAACGTGCAAAGCCCGCCTAAGTCATATGAAAAGGCTTGTTAAAGAGTCACTATTGACTTTTTGGATTGCTACTTCCAATAGGTGGCACTAGAGTTTGCCTCCTTCTTCCTTGAAGAGGCAATATGAATACTTCCAAGTGTCATGGTTCGCAGGAGGGTTCTGAACAGTCATGCTGGAGGTCAACTCTGTCATGACTTCATGACGTACAACATGACCTTTACGCACCTGGACAAGAACTTCCCTGGGCACCCTAAAGAATTGCACAGTGCAAGGAGACCAAAGATTTCTTCGCGAGTGGCCATAGAGCAGAAGATGCTTTGATGACCAGACGGGTGGATGTGAGTAGTTGAGGGGCTGTAGAAGTAAGTGGTGGGATAAGTATTAGGGATTTTCACTTTTTTAACCTATAGATGGCTGGATGTGGGTCAGAAAAATGTCAGCCAGTTGCCAGAATTTTGCTAATTCCAAGGCAGATTACAAAAAATAAACATTTTGGTCAATGCAAATTTTTGTAAAATTTGAGAAAACTTAGTTCCACTTGAATTTAGTCACGAATTTCTATTAGAAGTTCGGCCAGAGGTTAGTTGAAAGTTTGTTGTGGGACCTGGACTTGACCCAAACTTGACACAGGCCCAGACCCCATTTGGACTCTTACTTCAGTGATTTAAAATGGCTGTAAAAGGGTTATAGTAAGGACTAGAGGGCTGCAGAAGAAAGAAAAATGGGGCAATTACCCTGCAAACAAATGTGGATAAAAAATAAATATAAAAAAAGATGTGGGGTCCTGACAATTTTTAGATAACCAGTGCAGGTAAAGCAGTCAGCTAGGGGACATACTTACTGGGAGGATTTCTGATAGACACCAATCCATTACTAACCCCTGCTGATGCCTGCTGACATTAAACAGTTGATATCCACCTCCAAAAGTATTACCCCGATTGTCACTGCATCGGGGCAGTTGGGAAGAGCTCAGCAAAGGGCTTAGAGCTGTGTCATCTAATGGGTGCACCACTTCTGGGGTGGCTGCAGGCTGCTATTTTTAGGCTGGGAAGAGCCGAATAAACATGGATCTTCCCAACCTGATCTTCCCATACTGGCCCTCTGCTGTCTCCTTTACCTTGGCTGGTTATCAAAAATAGGAAGATCCCACACAGTGTTCTAAAAATTGAGTGGCATTGCCTCTATTTTCGATAACGAGCCAAGGAAAAATTGATAACTGATGGTTGAACCCTACAGTTGTCTGTGTTAGCTGCACTGGTTATCAAAAATAGGGAGGACACTATGTCATTTGTTTCCCTTTATTTTTCAAGGCAGCGTACAGTCATCTTTTGCATGCAAAAAAGCCTGTTGATTGGCTGCTCTGCAGCTTTTCGTCATACATTATTAGCATACAAACAGTACCGAGGCTCCGAACTTGGATATGGACTTTTTTAAAAGTCAATGTTCAAGTTCATGCCCCGGACAGCCAGATTTGGTATGAACCCCAAACTTTACCATTCAGCTTTGCTCATCCCTACCAAGTCCTAACATTGATGCTGTGCCTTCTTCCTGTTTTCCAATATGCAGTTGTAGTCACATGGTCAAATTGGGGCAATTAATTGTTTGGGGAATTAGGAAAATATTTTAGATCACTATATGTAGGTTTAGCCTTTTGCAATGTTATAGGATACCCATTTTGAAACATAAAAGATCACATACTGTGGCTTTCTCCATTATTTCTCTACAGGAGGGCACACCCATGCAGCTGCCATTCGGGGGTGCACCACATTGAAGATGTGTGAAGTCACAAAAAACGTAGAAATGATGCTATACAATGTGACGATACAGAACAACAAAATAACATCCAATTTTTCATGTTCAAATGACAGTGACAGCTTCCAGACCAGTTTTTTATTGCTCATGCTTAATGTCGCCCTATTTTCCAAGCTGACGACAGCCACATGATGTCCATTTGCAAAACTCTTTAATCTGACACTGAGTTCAATTAATTCACCTGGGGACACAACTGAAGGTTCCCACAGTACCCTTGTTGTGACTTCAGGTGAACTAACCTGAGGTGAACTCATTTAACTCAGTGACCTCACCTCAGGTCAGTTCACCTAAGGTCACACCTGGGGTACTATGAGAAATCCATCTGTGACCTCAGATGAAGTCATTCAATTCAATGCCGGATCACCGCATTAGGCAAGGTGTGCACAGTGAGTATTTCAGTGCAGACATTTCTGAACCAAAGTTGCATCTCCTGGTAAAAAAATAAACCAAAACTGCATCAAAATGCATGCGATTTTGTTGTGTTGTTTTGCTAGAAGATGCAGATGTGGTGCAGAAATATCTGCACTGAAATACTCACTGTACACACCTTGCCTAATCCGGTAATCTAGCATTGAATTCAATGACTTTATCTGGGGTCACAGATGGAGTTCTCATGGTACCCAAGAAGTGACCTCAGGTGAACTAACCAGAGGTGAGGTTACTGAGTTCAATGAGTTCACCTCAAGCCAATTCACCTGAATTCACAACAGGGGTACCATGGAAACCTCCAGCGGTGACGTCAGGTGAAGTCATTGAATTCAATGCCGGATTACCAGATTAGGCAAGGTGTTCAGTGAGTTTTTCAGTGCAGACATTTCTGCACCAAAACTGCATCTCCTGGCAAAAAAACCCACACCAAAACTGCATCAAAACTCATGCTATTTTGGTGTGTTTTTTGCTAGGAGATGCAGATTTGGTGCAGACATGTCTGCACTGAAATACTCACTATGCATTCATTGCCTAATCCGGTAATCCGGCATTGACTTCAATGACTTCACCTAAGGTCACAGGTGGAGGCTCCCATGGTACCTCAGGTGTGACCTGAGGTGAACTCATTGTATTCAGTGACCTCACCTCAGATGAAGTAATTAAACTCAATGCCGGATTACCGGAAGTAGTGCAAGAGGACTGACACCCAAAAGTAAGAATAGTCTTAGAAATTTACATATGACTAATACCCAGTACATAATGCTTTCTTCTCCAAAGATTGTAAAATAGTCTGTCCTTTTCATAACAGTTGCATTTAGAATATTAAACAAATCTGCAAAAACATTTATGGACATCGTCTAGTGTCCTTTCACCAAATAGTATAAGCAAATTTAAGAAACTGTCATAAATCTTATCATTTGCTTTTTTTTAAGTCACTTTTCTCTTTTGTTGACTTTTTTTCTGCCAAATTCATCAAAATGACTCATGAATTTTGCACAAAGTCCATAATTTACTTTTTATGTGTCTTTAGCTCGTTTAGATACTTTTAGCAGGAAAAAAGTGGCATATTTTATATGTAACAAAAAACAGTTCCAAAATACCTGGCACATAAAATTTTTTTCTTCAGAAAGGGAATTGGAGTAGAGTTACACCAAATTTAGGGATTTTTTTTTAAGTTGTATTTCATGATTTAGTATAAAATATTTGGAAAAGTAATGTTGACATAAAAATCAGAAAAGTAACGAAACCACAAAAATCAGAAAACTAACGAAACCAGAAAAATCAAAAAAGTAACAAAACTACAAAAATCAGAAAAGTAACAAAAATACAAAATCTGAAAAGTAACAAAACCATAAAAATCAGAAAAGCAACAAAACCACAAA